>NC_053415.1:7652500-7692500 GCF_016859285.1 Xiphias gladius | reverse complement strand
CCAATACGTAAAATAAATCATGTTGAATCATGTGTCTCTCTTTGATAAAAGCAGATTGGAATTTGAATTTTTACAGCTGTAGATATTAAGTAAGATGACAAACCTGAAAACATGTCTGATTGGTACAGACACCTGGTGGATCCCAGTCCAGACCAATATGGCTACGCTGGGGAGGGAGGAAGACAGCAACAGCAACACCAAACCAACCCGAGACAGAAGAATGCCATGACTGCAGCTGTGTAGAAAAATCAAGTCCTTAGATGAAAAGAAGCAAAATGCTGAATGCTTTTTATTGTGCAGCTCTTCTACTTTCCTTACCACAGTGAAATAGAGTTGAATCCTCTGAATGGTCTGATTTGAATCACCATCATTTTTAAACATTGTCTACGCTGTTGAAAAGTATATGGTAATACACAGAAAAGCAAGGTAAAAGAGGTTAATTATAGAGTGGCTGGCATGATGCATAATGTCTTGTTGTTTGAAGTCACTTAAATGCTTTGAGTCTTCCCAGAGCATAAAATTAGCAGTATACTATATATACTATATACCCTATACTCTGATTAAGTCGTCTCTTTCAACAATTGGTCAGAGGCACAGGTAATTGGATCCATTTAAATTAATACACTAAAGGCATAAATACAGCTCTGCACACTCTCATATTGTACCTGGCAGTTTCACTGCCGCTGCTCCACCAACATGACAAAAAATAAAATACCCTAAAAAGTAACAGGTAGTCGTATGTTTACCTAAGTTACGAAACCGTTCACGAAGATAAATAACACCTTTCAGTATAATTACTTCTGTGTGATGAAGCCAACTTTATTATCAAGACTGAGCAGTTCATGTTTACAGAAATGTGATTGTAGGACTTTGAGTCTCCTCTTGATTGTAAGTTGAGATGTAGAAGATGTTTGAAAAAGTCAAAATGACCCTGTGTTCCAAAATTGCTTGGACAGCAACAAATTAGTCTGAACACAGAATTCTTGACTATGTTAGTAGTAGCTGCTGAAACAGAAAAATCATCGTAACTCTAAATGTAGCATTATGCAGTGAGACGGTATATCCATCCACGCCAAATAATAATGAAAACTCTAAACGGGGAGAGTTTGGGCAATAGTTACAGTTCATTAATGAAGTTCTCTTTTTTAGGCCTTATAGTTTCACTTTGCCGCACAGGGAGAACTCCACTATGCCAGTCTTTATGACAGTACAAATTTTTTCCTCATGATTAGTGTCTGATGATCAGGTTTTTATCTTTCTGTGTAATAATGTGCTTTTAATGATGCTATGATTGCCTTTCATTTTTATCCCGAATATTTCTCTCAGTACAGATGAGTTTAAATGCATTTTTAGTACGGGACTAGATACAATCCGAAACCACGTCTGGCTGTTGGATTACAGCACTTACGAACAACCCTGTCCCTGCATTAAAATGATCCTGGGATAACAGCATTTCAAACCACAATGCAGAAGTACTGAATCTCAAATTTATCTTTTAATTTCAGAACGTGTTAGCATTATTTTACTGATGTTTTTTTCTTTGAATAGTTAACTTTATTTAAAATGACCCCTACTTGAATGTATGATAAACTTGCATGGATTACATTTCATCTCTGCTTAATCCATGGAGTCAAC
Source organism: Xiphias gladius (assembly GCF_016859285.1). Taxonomy (NCBI): domain Eukaryota; kingdom Metazoa; phylum Chordata; class Actinopteri; order Istiophoriformes; family Xiphiidae; genus Xiphias; species Xiphias gladius. The sequence goes on along the minus strand of NC_053415.1, from coordinate 7,690,865 downwards.
CTGTTTTTACTGAATCATTCCAGCATGACTGGAGTTTGTGCTCAGTTTTTGTTTTTTTCTATCAGACATCCAATTCAGACGTAATCCATTGCTTTAAACAAAAAGCTGACAACCACATTTTTCAAAGTTTCATCAGAATGCTAATATCAACCTATAAACCTTGACATTCTGGAAAAAGCTCTGTGAAGAAGAAGATGATAATTTCATAATAGGCAATACACAAACCAAAGCTTTTTAATGCTGCCTTTTCCTCTACTGGGAGTAACTCCTAGTAATTAGACAGTATTTGTTTCAAACATTTACTCTTTTAAATAACTAAATTATTAGGTATGAGCACACACTGTTAGTGATAATGGCACTTGAACCTAATAGACGGCAATGTAAAAGAAGTAGGGAAATGCAGGAAATGAGCAAAACTCCAGTAATTGTAGAACAGTTCATTTCATATAATATATCAAACCTCTACAATGTGCTGTCTTGGCCTAGTATTTTCAAGCTGGATGTGGGGCTGAGTTGTTTAGGCCACGCAGATTTCAGTACTGTGCAGTAAACCAGGCAGAAAAGGTTTTTCATTTTTTTGGGCAAGTGTTTAACTGACCAGTTGTAGAGCTCATTTTCACTCTGTGTTACTCAGCAGCTTCTTTCTCTTTGTGTTCTCTGTTAATGATGTACCGTAGTTTGGGTGTGAAGGATGTTCAATGCGCATCTCCGTGACCTGGTGGTGTAGGCGTCACTGTGTGTTGAAGTGCACACAAGTCCTATTGAAACATGAATTGGCCATCAGAGTGCTCATCTCACTGCTGCACCATACTGTATACCCATTTAGCCACTTACTAAACCATCAGTTAAGTGTAACTAGGAGATAGAGTCTAGCTTAACATTTCTGTGTTTCATTCTTCAAACCTCAGCAGTATTAATTTAAATGGAGATTAAATGTTTAAAGTGACATTTCAGGATTTGGGGAAGTGAATTCATGTTAAGATTGAGGATGAAATACCACTAAAGCGTGAATGTTGAGAGGAATTTGACTGAAACCCATGCAAAAAGAATGTGAAGAAGGTGTAGTCTCAAAAACTATGTAATTTGCTTGTTTGTTTGAGAAACGTGGATCTTGCTTAGAAAGAGGAATGTGGGCCGGCAGGTAGAAAGAAAGGATGGCTGAAAAGAATTTAGACAAAAGAAAATACAGAAAGGAGGAAGGAAAGTGAGGGATAGGTAGAGAAGCAAAGAAGAAAAACATTAAACAAAAGGACAGAAAGGAAAGGGGGGTATTGATAAAGAGGAATTCAAGAAATGAGTAATAGATTGTAGGTTTTGAAGGAGGGAGGTGGAAAAAATGATTTAAAAAAAAATGCAGTGCAAGAACCCTAGTGCCTTTGTGATTCATACTGGTTTGATTTAAGAAGAAAAGAGCAGAAGAAAGAATGAATGTTCATAAATATTTGGGCAGCAGTTTTTCAGTTGTAGGAGGAGGGTTACAGGAGTGGGCTTGTATTGACTGAAAGTAGTGATTCTGGGAATTACTCACAAATATTTGTCTTGTTCAGTCTATTATCACTTTTCATCACCAGCCTGCAAGTCAGACTTCCAAATCTAACTGTCAAGGTTTTACTAAAATATTATAAGACACATTTTTACAAAATTGTCTTGTGGTCAACTCATCTGTCAAGTATAGAGATCTGACACCAAAATAATTCACATGCCCCTTTAAGTCGATCACTCTTTTGCTCAGTGCTAATGTTGTAGCAAACAGAAGGTTAGCAGTTTAACCCCCACGATGGACAGAGACAGAGCAGTGTGTGTACCATTGCCTCAAACAGGACCAAACTCACAGTACCACAAATGATAAATGGTAGCTGGGTTGTAATTGATAGTCAGATTAATCAACGAATCTACCTGTAAGGTGTTTAAATTAGGACTGATGGGGAAAACAGTAAAACACATACGCAACATGATAGTGAAGTACTGTGCTGGTTTATACAACCAGGACCCTCTGGGTGATGGGTGATGAGACATTTCAACTAATAATCTACGCTGCTGAGTTCACGTGTGAATCTGTAGCCCTTATACCCAAATAAAGAGTATTCTGTCCACTTCCAATAGGTTTGTTTTTATTACTTTAGATAATAATAGTTTCTGTGTGTAAGAGTGAGCGCGGAGCACCAGAGAAAATGATCTGCTGGGGTCACATGGATGATTTTGGCGTGTTGAATTGAATGTTTGAATTGCTCTCCTTTAAGACAGAATGAACAGAAAAGAGAGATGGATGAAGTCTTCTAAACCGTGTCTGAATGCTGGGTCAGTGCCTGGTGTAGCTTTTTTGAGCTACATTATACTGAGATGTGAACATTACATGAAGGTGTATTACTGTTACTCACGAGTCCCATGTATGTAACACTTCACAAGCATTTATTTTCTATGTATGTCTTTTTAATGATAGTTGGTGTTGTTGGTTGGGTATACCAGAGCCACAGAGTGTTTGGCTACTGTTACCATGCTACTGTAAGAAAAAGGTACAATGCAAAGTTTTGATCACTTTTGTTTTTCAAGGATTCAATTCATGTTGGTTTTTTCTCAGTTTTAAATTTGCAAATAACCAGAAAAAAAAGTTAATTCTGCAAAAAATGTCTAACTTGCTTTTTCAAATTGGGTGACACAAACAAGACCTTGTGATGTAGCGTGGTTAAAGATATTAAAAAGCCTGTGTGTATCACTCTTTGGTTTTTGGCAGTACAGAATGAGTTGCACAAGATGAAGGTACTAACCAGAACTCTCTTTTTGTAAAGTTCTGGTACTCCTGGTTCTCCTTTTACAGAGACCAGTGAATGAAGGAACCAACTAAATAACCTCTCTGTCATAGACGTATAACATTTTTATTACACTGCTTGTATCCAAAAATCTCATTTTATAATGTTGTAACAATAACAATGATTTTGTTTTCCTGCATTTTATATTTATGTATATATCATCTTTTTGCATTAAAATATTCATTCTAAAACACGTTTTGCCAAAGATGTCATACTTTAAATGTTTTAAACATGTTCTTCTTTTTCAAGCTACAATGCATGCCCAGCACATCTGCTAAGGTTAATTAAATATGAGTCAGGAGAAATTATTTCCCTCACGTCCCCCATACCCTGCAAGGTGAATCATTAACATTGCCAACCCAATTTAGTCCATCATTTAAACAGCTGATAAATTGTACCTTTTGTGATAAGAGATAGATGTTAGCCCCAAATTAATGCAAGACTAATTATCAATTAAAAAGGAGATAAGGTACACTGATTGCAGCGCAAAGTTTTTTGAGTTTTTCTGGCATAGTGCCATCGTACTGCTAGGTCATATCCCTCTGATTAATAAGCATTTAGTCACAGTCTGTGGCTTAAGGGGCTTTCTTATTTATCAGACACTATGGGTGCTGGACTCCGGCTGCAATCAGAGAAGTTGGTAGTAATGAGACACAGAGGCCAAGGGAATGTTTTATCAGTCAAGGCTTAATTAGCATATCCCAGACCTCTCGGCCAATGGGGAGAGGGAGAGGGAAGTAATTAGATTCTCGGGAGTCACTGCCAAGGTTCATTTTGTGCACAGTGTTCAGTATGGATCTGCAAAGTGCAACTGTGTTTGTGTGTGTGTATGTTCAACTTTCAATGTTCTGATTATAATTTAAGTCCTGTTTAAGTCCGGGTGTTTGTGTTAATGCATGTCAGAACTTAAATTAGTTAAAAAGATGAATTGCTGTGTACTCCTGGACTCTTCTCACGGTTTGGAACAATCATGTCAGTGAAATGGAGCAAATGAAAAGAGGAAAGACTGAATGACTGGTCTTTACCTGACAGATAAACCTTTGACTCCATAGTTGTTTGGCTAGTTGCTCCCTAAATCACTGTGAAAATGATAAGTTTGGATTTTTTATATGTTGAAAGACTTCCTGGGAAGGTAAAATGTTGCTAATACTGATCTCGCTGAGAATCGTCTCCACACTTTGCAGATCTGCGCAGCACTCAGCAGCTTTGAGCTTAATGTATCATTTAGCCTCAGCTTATAGTATGGATGAGTCCGACTGGTTCTCCCGAGTTTCCTAAAACTCCAACTGTGCTGGGCTTTTTCAGCTTGAAAGAGCAGAGTGTCCAAGTAAATGAGCCACTGATGAAGAAACTCGAATACCCAGCAAGCCAACACTTATACCATGCTTGTCACATTCCAGCGCAATGGTTCAAAATCTTTTTGACTTGCAACTCCAAATAATGCGACCATTAGCTCCTCTTGGTTAAACGTAAGGGTAACAATTAGCTGAGCTGCTACCTACAGCTCAATTTTGGATGGCCTTTTTCCCCAAACCCAAGAATGGCTGCAAATTGTCAGGTGTTTTTAGCAACTATATTTGAGCAACCTTCAGCTAGCTCCAAGAACAAAATCAATGTAGCCAAAACGGGAGGAGCCTAGGAAAAAATTGCTATTGGTTAACACTGTAGACTAATACAAAAATGCAGTAGAAAGGGTTTCTGGAGAGCAGATACATTTTAAAAATTCTTTTTACTATTTGTCTCTCAGGTGTCCCCCAGTTTTCAGAAGTTGCTACTTTCAATACGAGAAGTACTCCTTTAAGAACCTTAGAGACATATGTTCTAGTGGTCACAATCACTTTATGCTTTATCATCTAATCTGTTGAGGTTATGACTAACCCTACAGTAACATCCCAGATTTCCTGACAGACTAGCTGACTAAGTGGCCTTGTGTCGATAAAACGTTTGACTGATGCTGTGTTTGAGAGACCGTTAAACTGGCTGGTTGATTCACTGACTGACTGTATGAACTAGTCACTGACTGACTGGGTGTGTAATGGCTCCAACCTCCCTCCCTTGGCAGGTTTGGCATGCTGTAATTATTAGCAGTTATTATTAGTAGTTTTAATAAGCATTGGAAGCCATTGTAATTAGGATTTTCTATTATGAGTGGCTGCCAATTTGTGGACGGGTGTGTGTGTGTGTGTGTTTCTACTTGGCAAGGTATTGTTCAGTCGTAGCTATTATTGGCAGCATGGCAGCCTGTTTATTGTTCCCATGACTTCTGATTGTTTTTCATGTACGCACTGTGTTTGAGGGCCGTCCTTGGAGATGCCAGACCTCCCAAAATCCTCATTAATTATTGTCAATTTGTGATCTTGTTTTCTCTATGACGGATGACTCATGATTCAAGTGAGTTCTGGATGTTTTTTGGGTTGTTTTTTTTTTTTTGACCAACAGTCATGTGCACACACATATCTATTTTAATCATGTTTATACAAATTTAACTAATTCTACCTAGTGCTAATGTTGCCTCTGGAACTTTAATGAGTTTAAATTTTAAATCATCATTGACTGAAACTGATGGTGCAGTTCAGTACTGTATGAATCAACATTGATATGCAGAAGTGATACACAAGGCCAAATGTCAGTTTTCCATTAAGTCATCAGATTTGATAATCCTATTCAGTACTTTGTGTACGCATAAGAAAAATATAGGAAATACTATACATACTTTCGGTGGGTTATTTTAAAGGTTTATGAAATCTTGCCAAAACAGCAAGTTTCCAGTCTCTCTGAGTCTCTATTCAGGCAACTTAATAATGGCCTGAATAGGGAAAATGGTCTAGTAATTCACAAAAAATGTCAAAATTAGAAGGAAGTGAAAAAAACCTGTTACACAGAAACGTGTTTTCAACTTTTCAGTTGTTTTTAACATCTCACAACCCTCTCAGGGGTCACGACATACAGGTTTCAAGCCACTGTTCTAGTGTAAATGAATCTTTTGAATGTAGATCCAACTTCACCTCAGCTGGGGGAACATGAACAAGCCAGTGACCACATAGTAAATGCAGAGAGAGCAGAGGTGGAAGCGTTGATTATGGCAAATTCTGTGTGTGCGAGTCCAAAGATTCACATCCTGACAGGGTCATGGACAGTGTATTAAGAACACTGAGTGTGTCCTATTAAGTGTTTGTGTGTAAAAATTACATTTCCTCTTTCCCCTGTGCACATTAATGACTTGTGGTAAACTCCACTGGCAGCTGTTTCCCCTTTTCCCATCCCACACACACACACAAACAGTGATAACCTTGAGGCATCTTGCTCGCACACAAACTCACGCTGCCTCTCTTGCTGGATCCTCTAGACCTTGGCTTTGTGTGCCAGGCTCAGTCCACATGGCTAGGCCGCACTCGGTGGGACTTCTTGGTGTGTGTGCTGCTGTGTTCGGCTGCTCGCCAGCATTGTCTCATGATGTGAGTTCAACCTGAGACTTCCAGGACAGAAGAGAGCAGTCAGGAGTTACACACAAGCAGAATTCAGGCCACACACTCTGTACTGTCAACACAAAACAAACACATAGGATAGTAGAACACTATTTATCTCACTAATGCAGACACAGAGGCAAACACGAGTAAAGTTGTTGCTATTTCCATTTAAGGCAGCTGAAGTGGCTGAACCTGGAGGAATACACCACAGCTTCATGTGGATTCCTCAGTGATCACGCAGACAGGAACAAAACTGCAGAAAACCACAATACAGATACTTTCTGCTTGGATTTTACCTCATACTTTCAGTATTTCAGTTTTGTTCAGTGTGTTCAGTTCAGTTCAAGGACTTGTATTTTATAGACAATTTCCACACCTATCTCCACTTTTAAAGCTGTTTTACAGTTTTTAGTCAGTGTGCATACACATAAAAATCCACCACTAGTGCATGCGTTCATCTTCAGAAAACACGCACAAGCAAACAATCCGTCGCTGCTACAGTATATAGTTTGTCAGGAGACAATGATGAAAGGAGAAAAGACAACCATCAGAGAGAGAGAGAGAGACAAAGTGAGAGAAAACAGGACTACTGCTGCTTGTCTCTAAAAAGGAGATGAAGTTTCTTTATTCGCCTCAGTAGTTGTCTGCTTCTCTTTCATCTTTTTCCTTATTGCCACAGCAAAGTCACAAACCACCAAACAACACTTACTCATCTTTTCATGAATGTGATTCTCTTGTCTCTTTTTATTTACATTTCCCATCAACACTTGTTTATTTTCACTCATGCATCTTTCTAAACTTTTATTGACCTTGTTGTGTAATGAAGTTTAAAATGAAAATTTGGTATTATGTTATCTGTTCAAGGAATTTAAAAAAAAAAAAAAAAATGTCCTGAATATTCCATGAATGCTAATAACTCACTGAAAGTTTCCAGTGGAGTCTGACTCCATGGTCAAGACACAAATTGTGCACACAAGCTAACATGAAATTTCAAATAGAGAAAGAAAATGTGGAATTATGAGGCTGTCACTCAGCAGCTGTGACAACATTGGAACGGTTTTATCTGACAAGTCTTTTTTGTGAATAATAGTTTGTTTTCTAAAAATAATTACACAAGAATAAGCTGGAAAGAAAAGCAAATCATACAGAAATGACTGGCCTGACTAATTACACCAGTGACCTGCAAGTCAATTTATTTATAGAGCACATTTAAAACAACAAATTTTGACCAAAGTGCTTTACTGAGAGATGACAATTACAGTCTGATAAAAACACAAAAATAAAGTACATCATAATGAAACAATACAAAACAATGGGAAAAATAATAATAACCTTAAACCTCAGAATTTTGTTTTAACTTAAGTGGAAGGACCACATGCTTCTGTATGAGTTGAAAAATGTACCTATTTGAAAAAAAACTTATCCAACCAGTGGATAAACTGAAGTGTACAGCAGCCAAAACACTGCTCAGCTTTATGTAAAGGTGACAATTTCAAAGGCAGACCTGATTCAACCCAATCCCACACTTTCTAAAAAACCGTTGCCCCAAATCAGACCCAATTTAAATTGCCATAAGGGACCCACTTATGCAAATTTTTGTTGAACAGGCAGGGCCCTTGGGGCACATGTTGTCTGTCCTTGGTGTTTAAGGTACCAACCATGAAAGCGCAAGTCCAACCTGGGACCTTTATAAGATGTTGTTCCCTATCGCTCTCTCCCCTGGGTTTGTGTCATCTCTTTGCTGTCGACTCTACAATAAACCCCAAAAATATGAAGAAAAAAGAACCTGTGGGTCTCGAGTAACAAAATGCAAAAAAATTACCAGCATGAATTCCATTTCTTCATGTTAATGATCGTGTTTTTACTTTAAAAGACACGTCTCATGCTAAATTGTTATTTTATTTCGCATTTAATGGTCAATTTGTTTCTGTACCAAGGCACAGAAGGTAAAAGGTTCTCCTTGTACTTATTTTCATGTTACAAAAAAAATACTCTCATCGCGATTTTTCTGATGGGTTTTTTTTTGTTGTTGTTGTTGTTCAAGTCATTCTAAATATGACCCAACCCAAATGACCATACAGGTCAATTGTCCCCACCCTTGGATATGACCCATATGACCCAGTGGTTGGCGTAGCAGACCTTTGTCATTATGGTAACAATAATAACACGGTTAAGGTTGTGGAACGGTCACAGTTTGGTTAGATTTAGGCACAAGAACTACATGGTTAGGTTTATGGAAAGATCGTGGTTAACGTCTGGGTTAGGCTTTTCAAATTCTACCAAAAGGACAGCATTTGTAGAATCTGAGAGCCCTAATTCAGGACATTTAAACAAACGCTTCCTTTGAAGCTATATGGATGAATAGAAAAACCTACAGGAGGGGGAAAAATGCTGTTTTGGATTAACAAAGTTTATAGCTCTTCTGTTATAGGGTCACCACTGTTGTCTCTCTAGTCTTCCTCTCTCTCTTTCTTTCTAACACAAACACATACACATTATTTTCATACAGCCATGGGGAGCTTTCAGCCTTTATACACACACCGAAAATCACACGCTTTGCAGTCAGTCACAGGGATGGGACCAGCATGACATGAGCAATTATAATCTTCCAAAAATACATCTCCCTTTTCATACAATGCCTGAGCTAATAGACTCTGTAGTTGAGGATTTGTGTTCAAATCGCTTGAGGGAAGGAAACAGGAGAAGGGACAGTGAGGGAGAGAGTGAGCATAAACTTACACGCACAAATATATGCCTGTTCAGCTTCTAATCCTGAGCTAGTGATTTGCAGTGATCACAAAAAACTCATAAAATCCCTGTTCCCTTATCTCTCTGTTTTTCTGTTATGCTCTTTAAGTACAGATTGTTGATCCACTTGAGTCGAATTCTGTGCAGGGCAGTAAGAAAAGGAACGACAGACTAGCAGCCGTGTCATGTTTTGTTGCGAGACAAGATACTGGAGCGACAAATCTGAAACGGATAAATATGTGTGAAATTGGAGGAATGATTATGCCCAAGTATTTCACCACAAAACACTCAAGAGACAAGAAGGGGGACTTTAGGAAAGGAAAAGGAGAGAAAGGTATGAGGGCCAAAGGAGAGAAAGAGAGAGGGACTTTTCCATGAAGAGGGGCACAAAAGAAAAGAGCGCTCAAAGATGACAGGAGAATGAAAGATGGAGATAAGAGGCGAGAAAAGGATATTGCACACTTGTTTGTTTCTCTGTATGAAGCAGTTGGACCACCAATTTATCATCTCCTCTGATTTTATTAAGAAATTCATGCAATAAGCGATAATAAATCACACTGTGCATTTCATTTGATACCAATTCTGAAATTATGAGCTGTAAATGGCAACTAATCTCGGTTGAGCATTTTCCCCTTTTTTGTAGCAGCATGAACTTTACAAATATACAACATTAGCTGTACTGAGGATGTGGTGTTACTACTTTAGTGCAGCTCTTTTCTTGGTTGTATACAGTCATGTGCACCTCCGGCAGAGATCATAAGTATGTTGGAGGTTATTTTGATGAGGCTTCACCTGATGTGTGCATTTCATCTTTTCCCCGAGTTAATGAGACCAGAGCATTCCTTTGTCTTCCAGGTGGAGGTCTTGCTACAATGCTGACTCACTCACCTTCTAGATGCAGATGTATTTATGCGGCCTTTAACCCTTGACTACAAACAGAGAGTCTCATTGTTGAGCCAGTTGGCTGCAACAGTGTTGATATCAGTGTGTCATATTAAAGGGGGTAAATACTTGTGCAAACATGTGTATACATGTGTATTTATAAATGATTTAGATCATTTTTTAGATTCTGTTTTCACTTTGACTTTAAACAGTCTTAATTCTGTTGATCAGTGTCAAAAACTTTAAATTGATGTAAGTTATAAACAATAAAGCATAGACTTTCAAGGGGAGTGAATGCTTTTTATGGGAACTATTGAACTGGTTAGTATTTGTGCTGTTATTGGGCAGTAGAGAGATGACTGGATATTACGGGAGAGAGAAATGGATGACGTGCAACAAATGTGCCCAGCTGGACTCAAACTATGGACGTTGTGGTTCATGGCCAATGCGTCAACCAGGGCAACACAGAGCCAGGATATGAATCTATTATGAATCAGTTTTAGAGTTACATTTTTAGTGGATTTAACATAACATGCTTTAGGAAATTCTACTTCTTATGAGCAGGGAAAGACTGAGGCAATGGGGCAAATAGGGCAAAAAACTAAATATTACATAATATTAAAAAATTGTAAAAGTAGTTGAAAATTTTTTGAAATATAGTCTTTCACAATCAGTCAGTATTTTCTTAAAAATAAGATATATGTGCATAGAGTGCATATGCATGCAATATTTCAAGCTCCTCTGGAATGAAATGGATCCTCTGTCCTTTATATACCAACTATATTAGAGCACCATCAACAATGATTTTACACATTCACTCATGGTAAATGTGTAAGGGGAGAGACTCAGAGTGATTTAAATATCTCTTATCACCTGCTCTGGAAACACAAACGGTTTAGTGCAGAGTTTATTAAACCCGCTTTCTTGAACAGGCGCTCTTGCCTTCACTCCACTGCTCTCAATACTCCAGATGGCCAGTCCGGCTCTGCTTATGAGATTCCTTTGACAACAGTTTGTTGGTAGTGCCATAAGTTGATCTTCTCATGACTGAGTGCCATGAGCTGGCATGGAGAACTGTTGGACAGATTCTTTCCTAAAGCCCATTTTATCCTCTGGAAGGCTGCGATGGAGCAGGAAAGACAGAGAGGATGAGATGGATGGAGCGAGTGAGAGAGGGGTTTATCAGGTCAGGACCCTCCAAATGTCACCCACTTTCCTCTCTCCATCTGTCTCGCGGTAACTATCTTCTGGCTCTCTCTGTGTATCGCTTCAGCTTTTTCTTAGCAGAACAGTAAAATTTCTACAATGTACAAAATGTCAAAATAAATGCATTCAAAGGGTAAATCTAAGAAAACAAATAGCACTTTGGAGACACTTGGATGATCTGTCTTCTATCCAATGTGTGTTAGGGTCAGATGATCTGTGCCTGGATTGTTGTCCAGGAAACTGTGTGGAGTGCAAGTAAAGGATGAAAGGAAGAGTTAAACATGGATAAAGGAGTTAAACAGGATAAAAAGTGCAACAGGATGAGGATTAGCTGTTGTTTTCTGCCATGGAGAAGATTTGGTTTGTTCCCAGACTTTGTGTTTGGTTGCTGGACTTTTGGAGACTGTAGAAGTTTTCCTGAAAGCTGTAAAATGAATCATCCAGGGAAGTACAGAACATGTAACAGTAACAATACTAACAATGCACTAATTTGGTACAACATTTCCACAGCATGATAAGTGGAATTTACTGACATTTTGTTCCATAATAGGCATTGATTTCTAACCAGCAGTGGTCACACTAACCAGGCGTGGGCCACGTCTTACCTCTGAGCTCATGCTCCTGCTGCCTCCACTGACTTCATTAGCTTTGTTCACAGACATATCTGCTGACTCACACACACTCACACAATAACACGTACTGCTGTCCTTTTGGCAGCCCCAGTTTCCTCTGTTTGTGGTTTTTGCATTATAGCAATTTCTCAAACGCATGGATGCAAACACCTTGATGACACATGTAGTGGGAGGTTTGTAGTGTTCACAATGTGCACTTAAGACTTATGAAACCAAGATGTAAACCTCTGTCATTTGTTACACATAACATCTTCCATTTTCTAATTCTTCGATAAAAAAACCTGAGAAATATTTTCTGTTCGTAATGGCCATAGAGAAAATCCTAGTGGGCGAATGATGTCCGTACAGCATCATGAAGACCATGCCACTTCCAAACAATGTCATGGAAACATGGGTCTTTTGTCTTACTGCTGTGTACCTGTCTTTGCTAATATCATTTTGTCACTTGTATTGATACCAAAAGTAGGTCAAGGAGAAGCTCTAATGATTTCAGTGTTTTCAGGGCAGAATGGGAAGAGAGAGGAACATTTACAACTCAATTAAGAAGAAAATTAGAGCATGCGAGGTCCTCATGTTCCTCTGTGAAACACTGTGAAAGGCAAGTTTTGTAAACAGATCTTTATGACTTAACTTGACATGAAAAGCAAGGTTTTCATTTTTGAGCTGTTTTGCCAATTTATATCACATTAAATTAACCAAATTTTCATATTATAATGTTAAAATGATCTCCATTTTAAACCAGTCAATAAGTGGGTTTCCATCTGCCTGAGTGGAGATGCTGGAGTTTGAAGAAATCTTGAAATATTGCAAAAAAGTTTTTACGCTTGCCTGAGGTGGAAAAGTCCGTTTATCCACAAAAGCAAAATTTGATGAAGTGCAATGGAAACAGACTTTGCAATTTAATCATGACGTATATGAAGCATGTGACCTAAACATTCACTGAAGCTTCTGCTCCACTGAAGCGACTGAAAATAGCTGCAGACAAAAACATTAGATTTGTGTGGAGTGATTGGAGACTGTTACGTTTTATAAATTAATACATGAAACAAACATAACAAACATAAATTCCATATTTATATCATGTTTCATACTTTTTTTCAATGTTTGACGTTTGACTGGCACCCTCTTCTTCTTCCGGTATTAATAGCGCCCGCCTGGGGAATTAGTGCCACCACCTGTAAACTTGACGAACCAACTTCTAAAATTCGCACAACAGCAGTGGATGGAAACTTGCATTTATTTGCATTTTCTTTTGCTAAATTTTCGGAAATTCAGTTAAAATGTGTGCTACGTTTGTATGGAATCCCACCTAATGTTCCCCAATTTAAAAACAAGCTTGTAGAGTCAATATGGATGGTGTGAAATCCCAGTTTCTTCTACTATAACCCAATTGACAGAGAGGAAGGCTATGGCAAGATACTACTTAGAATAGAAAATAGAACCAAGCCACTGTCCATTTGCTACAGCAAGCGAAAGGTCAGGAGAAACTGTCACATGTGTTGGAACATTTAAGTATGATAGAGAAAAAAAAAACAATTGAAGAAGAAGAACAATAAAGTTGCAAAAAAATGATCAGAGTGTTGTTTGAGGTTAGGAAATCCTTTTTGTTGGCAATCTCCATGCAGATCAACTATAAGCTCTGAGTGTGTGCTTTGGTATGAAAAGACTTTGTGACGAGGGGGTTTTGGTGAATTTGAGTAAAACCAGCAACAAAGCCTCTTGATTTCTGCCAAACCACATTTTTTGTGTGTGCTACGATGAAAGACCGCTAGCAGTGCCCACAACGTTCTCTAATGCACACTGATATGGAACTAATCCATGGACCCCAAAAGCATTTGAAACTGAGGGGGCTTCAGAAAGCTTTTTAAACAATGTCCGTCAGTGCTCAACCAAACACACAAACACACACACACACACACACGCATACTCTTCCAGAACATTGTCTCCATGAAAAAGAAATTTTACACACTAAAGTCATGAGAGAATTAAGAGTGCTAGATTTTCAACAGGCATTTAAGAGCTTCGATGATATGGAGAAACAATTCTACAAGTCTACAGGGACTTAATTAATTGTCCAAAAAGTGGCGTCCACCACAGCTCTCCGTGAGCCGAGTCTGTATTGCAAATAAGCTAACAAGCAACGTGTGACATTATTCTGTCCCGCTTCATTTTATGCTCTGTAGCAACTGAGATTTTTTCATTATTCACTTGATTCAGTGCTGTGCTGTGATAAAGGTCTGACTGACCAAATTATAGAGAGAGACACAATGTTGAGCCTAAAAGAAGAGCCTTGAACGTACATATTTATTCAAATTTTTCTTGCAATACAAAACAGTATGCAGGGTTTCTCAGAAAAGTTGGTTTTGTTTATGTGATTGTTGTGGTTGTATTTTGTAACTCCTGTATATATGCGTGTGTTTGATGATGGACCAGTGAGGCCATATTGATGCTGACGATAGACTACAAAAGGTCTATGTAGAAGCTGGAAGGAATGAAGCTTTCAACTGTGGTCTGAATTGAGAGTCATCTGTCTTCTGTAACACACCGGTGTGTACGTGCAAGCTTTGTTGGTATGCATGCACTTTTGTAAGACATCTCACACGCTCTCATCACAAACACTTAGACATGCATTTACACACAGGCAGAGCAAAGACAAAGTCCAGGATAGCGAGAGACACGTGGAACATAAACAAGTCTGATAGGTCCGCTAACAACAACTTGTCCAGTTAAAGCTAAATGTCTTTACTCTTACATGTGAACACTTGATATGTACACGTATACATTTGTACATGTTTGGTTTTTTTTTTTCTTTCTTTTCTTATTTGCTTCTTCGTCCAAAAAATAGTTTGTGGCTTGTGGAAACTGAAACATTCACAATTGCTGGAATAAACACAACTGATAGATTTTTTTAAGTGATTGCAAAAAGTCCTTTTGATTGTGGAAATACAAACTGCATTGCCCTTACCATTATTTTGGCAAAATTATCAAATCATTCTTGTGGAGGATAATAATGTTTTTCGAATTAAAGTGTCGGTTAATTGTCTGAAAGCGGAGATTTTGGCGTTAGGGGTAGGAAAGTGTCATCACATTTCTGTGTCATGGTCCCAGATCCAAGTGCTGTTGTAGGGATAAAACTATACCAGCGGAGCACAAAGCCAACTAACCTGCTATGCATTTACACATAAAAATGAATATTTAATATCCATGAATTTATACTGTCTGTCTCTGTAAGATGGATTTGTAAAGAAGAGAGAAAGTATTCCATGTGCCCAATTATAGAAGCTTATTTTTCATAGCCTCTCATATTTTGCTGAAGCTGCGGTGATGTACATTTAATGGATCTTTTCAACAGGGGTTCTGCTCTCGTTAAAACATAAAACAAACAGTCTAGATGCTCACAAAGATTCCCCCCAGCATCAAGCTTTTATCCAGACACCTTCACGCAGGTATTTTTACACATAAAGGCACATAAACGGAGCATGTGTGCATATATTTATACACAGGAAGGAATCTGTGCGTTCACTCACATCTAAACACAAAAGCGTGAGAAATGGTTTTCACCTGGCTTGGATACAGTTTCATCCTTTCAGCCATGACAGTTTATTAGCTGCTTAAAACATTACCACAGTGGGAGTTTCCCTGCATTCCTCACCATATGCACACACACACACACACACACACACACACACACACACACACACACACACACACACACACACACACACACACACACGCAGGGGAAACCAAACCTTCACTTTCCATCTCTCTGTCTCCATCAAGCCATTCTCTCGCTTTCGCTCTATTACACCAGCACACACATTCCACCTTCCTCTCTCTCCTTCCCTCTTTCTTTTTCTCTCTCTCCCTTTCCACCTCTTTCCCTCCTTCACTCACTCCCTCAGTCACAGTTGCCGACTACCACACACTCCTGTCGGTGTAATGTTACAACACAGCCTGTTAACATTCCCTGGTCGGTCGCTGAAGCTTTCCAGATTGTTCTGTTTAGACAAACGCTACCACAGAGGAGCGGCGGAGACAGAGGAGGTGACGGATGGAGGACTGAGACTGAATGGCAAAATATGAATAAACACATATGTGCAAGTGTGCATGAACTGACATGCAAAGAAACACGTGTGTCCTTATAAACAAATTGAGTAACACGCAAAACTCTTCTTACCTTGGATTTGTTTTCATGTGCAAATTTAGGTGCACGTATATGGAAACACACACACACACTCACCCACGGTTAACTTGCATCCTGCAGGGGGACCCTCAGCTTTGCATATCTCATTATACTGTTGAAATGTCAGCCTCGTTAAAGTGGCCTATTTGACTTAAATGAGAAGCAGAGTGTAAATAAAGGCTTCAGCCGGTTTGTTTTCACTGGTCTCTCCAGCACTCTGCTCTCATTCCAAATCAATTCATCAAAGAATCCATCACTCTCTCCGGCTTTCTTTATTTCTTTCCTTTTCTTGATCTTTCCATCTTTTGCCTTCAGTCTTTATTTTCATTTTCACATTTTCTTTTTCATTCTCAATTTCCACTGTCTTCTTTCTTCCTTGCTCTTTTACTGAGGACAAAAGTTGGAATATTGCAGCACCAGCTGCACTGATTCAAAATGCAGGATGCACTGGAAATTTCACAGTAAATGGCTCTAACCGATGGGGAAGTCGTAGGGCTTTATTCTTAATTTTAATAAACATCTTCTCAAACTTAACATTTTGAGTGTGTATTTAGATCTTGCCAACCCAAACTAGCCATAAAATGTCAAAATGGCAAAGTTACAAAAGACCTGAAATAAAAGCACACACTCACTCCTTACTGCAAGTTTAAGCCTTTTTTTCAGACACCCTGAGATAATTTCAACACTCTTATCTGGACCAAGAAAATGTTGTATAAGCCCCAGTTTGTTCCTCTCATTTATTCTATGTATCAAGTTTCAAGTCTATTCTCATATACTTAATAAAAATGCAAACAGTGTTATCAGTAATGAAATTCTTGGTCTCAGATCCAAGTCAAATTTACAAATTTAGTAAAACAAAGGCATAGTAGGAGAATAAAATAAACAATAAATAAAATAAAATAAACAGTAGTCATTAAATAAATAGTGAACAGTATTTAAATAGTAATTATTTAATAGTAATTAATTAGTGGTGTAGGATAAATCATATAAAAGTACTTACCTAAAGAAAAATAAAATATAATAAAAAGAATTAGTGTGAAAAATTAAAGAAAAGTTAACGTGGCTAGTGTAAGTAAAACAAACAATGTACCATGTACCATGTTTAACAATACTCTATTTTTACTCTATTATTACTCTATTTCGTGTCTTTAAAACAGCAATGAAGACCTGCTGGATTGTTTGAAAGTTTGCCTTGTATTTACCTTTGAGAAACAGCCGCTTAGATTTGTGAATAGCATAATCAACTCGTGTTAAAATGATGATTTCATGAGAGGCACCAACTGTATATGTTTCCAAAACCCTGTTTTAATGCAGCGAAAAGCTCTTGTGGTCTTCATTAGGGAAATGCTATAAGAATTAGTTATTCAGCAGTTGTGATGCTGCAAAGAAACATTTAATAACTCATGAAAATCTCGGAATCAAGTTATTACATTTTTTTTAAACTTTAAGAACAATGTATATCCAATAACGTCACAAAGATGTTTATTTGGCCTTTGCTAAATTGCAACTCCAGAAAAGGCGGTTGCAATTAAAAGGCGATGGATGGGAAATTTTTTCCTGCTTTACCTGATCCTATTTTATTTCCTCCCATTTAAACTGATCACCTCCCATTCAAATCCCATTCCAATTACTTCCAATCCATTTTCAGTCCTGGGTTATCAAGGGATGCACTGGTAGCTTACTGTAGGGGTCAGAGCCCCAACCATGAACCACAATGTCCCGGTTCAAGTCAGGCCAGGGAATTTTATTGCATGTCATTCCCCATCTCTTTTTCCCTTTATTTCCTGTCATCTCTCTACTGTCTTCTGTCTGACAAAGGCATCATTAAGCCCAAAATAATAATAAAAATATCATGTTGAGTATTAATGGTTCTTTTATCCAGATGGACTCAAAAGTTTCATCATCCATCCAATTAGATTCTCTGTAAAACTCTCCATTCTCCACACTGCCTTCGCCTTGTTTACGCTGACCTCCCCTCCTTCTCCTTTTAACTCCATCTACCTTTCTTTCCTTTTTATCTCTCCCCCTCCTTCCCTTTCATCCACGGTCATCCCCTTTCTTCTCAGTTTATTTCAGCTACTAGAGTTACCTGCTACCGCTCTGACATACACTGAACCTTCTCTGTCTGACACAAACACTTCCAATGAAGCAAAGAGACAAGAGTGAAAGCTCAATTGCTCGCTCATACTCTGCACAGACCAATTCGCTGACCCATGCAACCTTACAGACTGACAGGGAAATATGGCACACACAAAACACACAAGAGCACAAAGCCATACACTCTCTTAAATGCGAGCGCAAATGTCACACTCCAAATCCTCTCATTTCCTCTTTCCTGTAGCTGGTCAGTCAGGCGTGTGTGACACTCAGAGAGTATCAATAGCAGGGGCAGGTTTTGCTGGCCCTCAGAGACACACATACACACCGAAAGCCTCAAGGTACACAAGGCACACACACACACACACACACACACACACACACACACACACACACACACTGGCTCGCTTGCAAATATATGCACACAAGCCCACACACTCACACCCTTGTGGTCGCTGGAGATGCGGTTCAAATCCTGCCCAGTAACCCTTGACCAATACCAGTGCCTGGACCAAGTGTGTGTGTGTGTGTGTCTGCATGTATGTTTGTGTGTGTGTTGTTCTTGGATGGTCAACAGTGTATTTCAGAGCCAGGTGATAATGAGGTCCTAGTTGACTGCACTGCCATGTTACGGCAGAGTTTTATGTGTGTGTGTGTTTGTTTGACAGGTCAAGGACTGTTGCTCTTTACTGAACCCTTTGCTGCTCCCCAGACAGTCGTCATCACCCGTGGAGGGTCTGTCTCCCTCTATTGTTTTGCTCTTGCTCAGCTCAGTGTGTCCGTATCTGAACATTTGTTTTTAGTCTTGTAAGGTACTTGTATTTATGACCTCTAACATTATTAAAGTCATTTATCATTATTATTCTGTTTCTGTTCACTTTCAAAGCAGGTGTTGCCTGATGTGCAGTAGGGGCTGAATTCATGATGTACACTTTTTTAAACAATTAAACAAGAAAAAAACAAAACAATTAACATCTTTTCATTTAACATCAAATTAATATCAAATTCATGATTTTAAGTTTTCTTCAGCTTTAATGTAAACCATTACATGCCCATCTGATTTACAGCATCCATTTGGTTTCATTTAGTTGTAAAGTGGATGATGGGATATTCTGTGCGATAGAAATACCTGGCACTTTACAATCTGTAGACAGCAAGACCAACGGCAGTTTGATTAGTAAACCAAAAGTCGTTATGTCACTGACCCAAAGTGACATTTGTTTCTCTTTGTGTGTTTACATACAGTATTCTGTAGCTCTGCACCGACCTTCTTCATGCCTGCTGCCTCCTGACTAATAATCCAATTCTGGATTACATGTAAAACAAATACATACGGTATGCATAGGTATCTAAACCCTGTCTCCTAAAAATTACGTTTCTATACAACTAAACTGCAACAGCAAATTCGTCAGGATTACCTTTTCTATAAATGCAATTAGGATATGTTGTTTACATATTTGGAAAGGCACAAATAAGATGTTCACAGACAACTAATTGTTTTATGACAGAATATCTGAACTTGCAGTACAATATCCACTTGTAGTGACTTAACAGTATTATTCAACTTTTTTATGGTTATGTTAAAATAATAGCACCACTTAGTTAAATATTCTGGTTTAATACAGAAAAATTTCAGTGCCTTCACACGCAATGTGGTTATTTACACTTAACCAAAACCACGACCTTTCCCCAACCCCTACCAATGTGTTCTTGTTGCCTAAACCTAACCACAGATAGAACTCTGGATAGGAACCCCGGTCTCTGGTTGACGTCATGCCCCACCTCCTGGCAACTCCGGTACTGTTAATAAATGTAACGCTTCATTCATTCAAAAATCCGCAGAAATGTAATCTTTTGTGGAACATAATCCAGCCAGATATTATATTTCCTACAAAACATATTTACTGTTGCAGTTTATTTTCTGTTTTAGTTGTATAGAAATGTAATTGCTAGGAGACAGGGGTGCGTATTTACACTAAAATTATTATATACAGTGCATGCACAGTATTGATTGCTCCATGTGGTACTGATCAACATATTGACCAGAATAACCGTGTTATCTTTTCCAGACCACATAGATGTGGATACATGTTAGTACCAAACACATACACCCACAATTGGCTGCAGGCAGGCACACAAAAGTGCACATGTATGTACTGTAGGAACATCTTTATTTTCACACTTACATACACATGAGTCCTTATTTCGCTTAAAAGGGTCCTCAAATAAATATCTTAACCTTTCCCTGTTTACATTTTCTTGTTGTGAGTAATGACTGTTGTCACTCACAAGCAAAGGTAGAATGACTGTGACATTCAGTGTGATTCTATATCACTGCAAAAAGACAGTTTGGGGACACTGGATACTGTTTGTTCACGTCCTGTGTCCTTCCTCAAATTAAGGTGATGTCCACCTAAGTTTTAATAAAAAGTTTTTATTAATAGCTAAACTGATCCATAGTAATACCTCTTCTTGAACTTATCTATGGAGGCAAGTCAGAAAACACTCTTATGGATAATTTTAGAAGGAACTATCAAACAGCCTATTTTTCCATTTAGGTATTAGGACTCGTTTTTTTTTTCCTTTTTTTTTCTTGCTCTTTTTCATATGTAAAAGTCATAACTAATTTTATGCATTCTCGCATTTAAAACCTCAGTCAAAGGACTCTAATATCCATGGTCCAATGAAGCCTTTTAGAAATCCCAATCTTTCAAAAGCAACCATGCCTGTGTGTCATTTTCTTTTTCTTTGAGCATCTCTTTAGTCTATGTTCTTCATAGAGAAAATCGATAAGGAATCACCCCTTGATCAAACTCAGTTCACCTATATCATAGAACTATCAGTACACTTTGGATACCAGCTGTTAATCAGCTTACTTGTACCTGTTGGTTGCTCTGTTTTAATTGGCCAGCTGTGGTACAAACATTTGCAGGTCATTGGCAGAAGGTGTTTTATAAATGAATGATTACATATGCTTTCCTTCCAGTGTTGTTTTTTAGTTGGCATTACTTGAGGTTGTGTACCAGTGTTTTAGATGCTCTCAGCCTCAGTGAGCGGTGTGTAGGTGGTGAGGAAGCCACTTACTAAGCCTACTACTACTAACTGAATGTTAACATGAGTGAGGGCGCAAGGGGTTGTGTGTTTGTGTTTGCGTGGCTCGGGTAGATTACTGATTTGTCTGATTTGTGTGTGTTGTGTGTGCAGGGTCTTACTCGCACGCATTTGTGTGTGTGTTTAATAAATGAGGAAGGGCAGCAAAGGTTGAGCGCAGTGCTGGCTCCCCAGCTGGCTTGGTTGTATCATAGCAACTCCACATGAATAATAATCATAAACACAAACACAAACAAAGTAATGAGCCATTCTTCTCCAGCTACTCTGGTTAATCTCTGTCAGCTGTTTCTACTCTACACTGAGATCCATTTTACAGTAACTACTCATTTGCTTTGGCTAAAACCTAATGATGATATACATTTTAAATTATTTTAACATTTTAGCCTTAACAAGCTGGCTAACAGAAAGATGCCTGGACTGTAAACACAGATACACACACACACATTACCACAACCAAGGCTTGAACAAGGCTTAGGGAGGAAGTTGCTTGATGGCACAAACACACAACCAAGATAAAACAATTATTTATTGTTGACCTTCACTTTTGAGAATAAATGAATTGAAAAGAAAGGAGAGACTTACTGGGGAAGTGGGTAAAAGTGGGCAGAAAAAGCTAGAGAGAGAAAATGTACAATCCGGCCAGTATACATTTGCAATGTTCAACATATTTTTACAGAAAATTACAAGTAAAAAATCTAAGATCGGCCATTTAAAACATTAAACAATAACAGTTACCACAAGGTACTATTTGTTCTGGCAGAAACAGACAATGGCTGAACTTTACAACTGCAGCTGCTGGTTAAACTTCTGAAATAGCTACTTTTTTTAAATTTTGCTTTTTTCAAAGTGTGTTTACAGGCTTTGGCAGGAAACCGGAGAGATAGTCAGTGGGGTCAATGAAAGAACACTTCATTCAACTACTATTTTCCTTCCAACACACACACTCTTGAGAACACAGTTAAATTGCTATTTTCATCAGTGTTGGACCGACTGAAACACTGTAAACAGACTTCCATTTTATCACTGTTGAAGAAAACAGAGATGTACTTTACAATTCTGGGTCCTTTTTGTTGACGGTTCTTGTATCCAGAAACAACCAAAGTGATGTCATGAGCAGATATTTGTAGACCAGAGTGCAATGTAGTGACAAAACACATCATAAGAGGGATGAGACTTGCTTTTTTCAGGAAACTCACTGTCACCATTGAATTCAATAGTGCCTTAACTCATACAACCACAGTGAATTGAAAAAGAATCAAAGATGCTCTCAGGCATTTTTCATACTGCATCGCGGGGAATGCAGGAAATCACATGCTGGAGCAGAAGTTGAAACTACAAGTTTAGAGAAATTGGGAACAACAAGAAGGTCTATTTCAAATTTAAACAATGGCAGAGTGCCACAGCTTTAAATTTCATATCACATCTTCCCTCTTTTGCCTCCAAACTCTACTTAGTGCATCCAGGACTGAAAAAAAAAGAAAGAAAAACAAACATTTACCCCCAGCTTCACTCCAACCAAATGCTGATTTCAGCATTGACCACTGTATGATTGTAATGGTTGTTGTCTTTATATTATGTTATTTTGCACCTGATATTTGATCTTTAAACCAAAACACAGAAATATAATTCTTTCAAATTCTAAAAAATTGTTACAGATGTTACACTTGAAACAGTTCATATGGAAATCCATTAAAGGGCTAATCTAGCAATTTAGTTTTGCACTTCCATAAAGCGAGGACTCTTTGTACAAGACTTACAGTCTTTTGTATGGGGCAAACTCCAAAACACAAAATACCAAAATTCCCATATTGCAATTCGACAGTTCTTTAAACCCTTAAACCCTGCCTTTCCACAGGCAGGGTTTAAAGACTCCACACCTGTAGTCTGTAACATAGATTTTCTATTTAAATTTGAAATCTCCAACTCACGGTAAATTCCTCAGACAGGACAAAGAT
The DNA here is from genome assembly GCF_016859285.1 of Xiphias gladius. Taxonomy (NCBI): domain Eukaryota; kingdom Metazoa; phylum Chordata; class Actinopteri; order Istiophoriformes; family Xiphiidae; genus Xiphias; species Xiphias gladius. The sequence continues at coordinate 7,667,777 of NC_053415.1, read as the reverse complement.
CCCCCAGAGCTTTTTTCAAGGGTTTTTTAAAACCTTGATTAGTAAACTGACCTTTACTGTCTATGGGAAATAAGTGGAACTTCCCTTTAAGTGTTTGGTTGAAATCTCGACAACACAAACACATTTGCTAGTATTTGGACAATTACTGAGTTTGATGGTTAAGACTGGGTTTTAGGGTTAGGTTAGGGTGAGGGGAAGGCATTCAGTTTTAATGGTTAAGGTTAGGGTAAGGGGCTAGGGAATTCATTATGTCAATGAGTGTCCTCACAAAGAGAGAAATGTGTGTGTGTGTGTGTGTGTGTGTGTGTGTGTGTGTGTGTGTGTGTGTGTGTGTGTGTGTGTGTGTGTGTGTGTGTGTGTGTGTGTGTGTGTGTGTGTGTGTCTGCTTTTCTTTCCAAGTAAAATAAAAACGTTTGGTCAGAGGGCTGGACTAGCATGGACTGTTCCACCAGTCAACTAGACAGAGCAAAAAAAACAAACTGTCTCTTAGAGAAGTTGAGAAATATGGAGAAAGAGATCAGGGATTGTTTGTGACACATACTTCCTTCTTTCAAATACTTGACCCTTGTTCATCCTTCTTTTCATCTGCTGCTCTTTCTGTCTCTCTCTACTCTTCCTCCCTTCTGTCATTTTGACACCCAAGTGACTTCTACACCTCCCCATCACCCTCCTCGCTCTCTCGCTCTCCTCCCAGTTGGCTTCAGGATGTCATACGCTCAAACATGCACACACACAAAGTCCGACACCACAAACACACAAAAAAACTGACCCTGTTTAATAAACAAGCAACAGAGTGTGTGAGAGTAAAGAAGCTTTTAGTGGCGCCTCTTATCTTGCTTCCTCTCAACACAAACACACACACACACACACACACACACACACACACACACACACACACACACACACACACACACACACACACACACACACACACACACACACACACACACACAAACACAAAAACACTGAACTGTCTGATAATTTTGAATGTCATCTTTGAGTCTTTCACACACCTGACACACATGCACATACACACACAGCCTTATTATTATGTCCTTCTCAGTTACACACTCCCTCCACCAACATGGACAAGCTGTTCTGTGAAGTGTCTTAATGAAAGAACCCTCGCAGTACTGTTGGCTCCTCCAGCACACACACATATGTGCATACATACGCATAAACATTACATGTATAAGTCAGTGTGCTACACGTTGAAAGGTTGAAAAGAATTGATGACAAGGTGTAGATAATTAGGTATAAGGTAGAGGCCGTCAGGGGCCCACTCGGTTCCTAGGAACTGGAAGCAGACCTGGGACCCGCGTCAGGCCAGATCCAAATTATTTTCAGACTAACTTGGTCTGGGTAGGATCCTGTTCTACTGCTGTGGGTTTTGGGTCTGTGGGTCAATATGTCTAACACTCACATAATCCAAGAAGTCTAGCTGACAGCTCTTTTAGACTACTGGTGCTTCTTAACTGATATGAAATTGTGCTCCTGCCATGAGTGTAGGTGTTCTGTCTGTAAGCATGTTCACCTGACCTTAAAAAAGCATTTCTTCTTTCTGCCTTCCATCCTCAATAAGTCAGTATTGTTTTTTTCTCATGATTGTTTTCTCACATAAAAACTGAACTTTTCTAAAATGGTCTCCAGAGCAGATATGTTGTAAAATGTAAGCTGTGTGTTTGAACTGTCTTTCTCCTCTAATGCTCTCTGTGATCATCATTGCGATCATGAAATAATGGTTTTATCACCGCAGCACAGCAGCCTGGTAAATTACTGCCAGTTAAAATATAATGTTTATGAGCTGCTCTTAAATCACTATTCTGTATTGCTTCTGCTTTCAGACGAAAGAAACAAAAAAATATGTAAAAGAGAACAACAAAATAGTGTATTTGGCTGTAAGAAAACACAGTATAGTTGATCACAGAGAGCAGGAGGGAACAGAACAGAGGCTTAACAGGCTGACACTCAGCAGAGCAACCAGGCTGTGTCTCTCCCACTCCCTGCCAGATGTTGTTGAATGATGCCCAATTTTGTTATTTAACAGCAGTTTAAAAATTAATTAGATGTAGATGTAGAATGTAACACATGGGGGTCAATATCTTTGTGTGTATTTACATGTGTGTGAACAGATTCAGCTAAATAAAGACAATTGTAGGTACATTCACTGTTGTTTCACACTTTGATGTGTTGTCATGGAAATTGCTTCTATCTCCTGTGGTTGTGTGTGTGTGTGTGTGTGTATGTGTGTGTGTGTGTGTGTGTGTGTGTGTGTGTGTGTGTGTGTGTGTGTGTGTGTGTGTGTGTGTGTGTGTGTGTGTGTGTGTGTTTTCATTAAGCTGATTATAGGTGAATTAGTTGCTTTTGATGCAGACATGTAGACCAAGAGAGAAGGTTGAACACAGAAAGGTTTAAGACCAAACCAGAAAGAAGATATGACAGTCACTGAAGTGAAGGCAAGGGAGAGGAGAGATTAGAAAAAAAATAGTGTTTCTTGAATTATTACTACCATTCTCATCATTCTCATTATTTTCATTGTTTTTCATTATTATTGTGGTATGTTGAAAAGGCTACCATCAACACAGAGAGGATCCGTCATAATGCCTGAAGCTCGCTGCTAGAACATTTTATTAATAGACATTATTATCCAGTATGTTGGGCTTCCTTGTGGAGATGCAGTGGAGGGATAGCTGCACAATGAGCTACCCAATTGATTTGATTAACTGCTTCCTCATGACCACAATGAACAAGAGGAATGATTACAGCGATCGGTAACTTTCACTTTCCACTAGGCATGTGAGTTTTGTGTTAAGGTAGACCTGAACAATGTCTGAATCTTACCTATAATCATTTGTTTTCTCTCTTCTAAGTCTTATTCGATTCATTTCATCCAATTTTTCTGTGTTTTAGTTTTGTTTTTGCTGCTTTGTGGGTGTGCGTGTGTGTGTGTGCTCGGTTATGTTCAGTTTTTCTAATTCAGTTTCTTCTTCTTTCTTTTTCTTTTATAAACTCTCTCTCCCTCTCTGCTCTCTCTGTTTCCTTGCTGTCCATGAGTAGAGATCGCCGCTGCTCATTTGTTTGTTTATACTCAGTTATTGAGATATAAACTAGTGCAGTCCAATCATCTCTCTCCTGCTGCCTGGATCTGTGTGTGTGCACGTCGATGTATATGAACTTGGTTTCTCTGAGGAAGAGGGAAATGATCTTTGAAACTGAGCTCAAATGTTTTTCTGTCTTGTGCTCTTTCGAACTGGCTCTGATTACTCCTGCTTTCTTTTGTGTTCCACATTCTTTTTTGCCTGAATACACACATGCACATACAAACTTGGCAACCTCTAGCTTTTCCAAAAACCTTATACCTCTAGTGGCTGCATCATTCATAGCATCCTGTTGGTGTAGCAGTTTGGTGATGATTCAACTGTAGGATAATTTTGGATGCTGCAGTTTGTGGGGCTGTTGAATAGTATTGCATTATGTTGACAGGTGTTCCTATTATTTTGTCCACTGCATTCAAATCAAGCTAAACAACAGACACACCTCGTTATATAATGCAATACTGTTCAACAGCACCAAAAACTGGAGCTTCAAAATGATCATACATTGGAATGAACACCTCTTTAACACAGTTTCAACACAAACTGAACATTATAACTTACATGAAGGAGGATTTATTGCCAGATTGTTGTATTAGACAGCATTAGTTTCACCTAGGAGTTTCTAATAAACTGACAACTGAGTGTATATATATTATATTAATTTGTTTCAGGACTATCACAATTATACCATGACTGCTTGCTTTATTCTGCATAATTTCATTAACACAAACTATCTTGACTGTATTTCTATTGTATTAATGACACTAACACACGTGTACCCACGTACACCACTGCTTTACACAACTACAGTAAATATAATATGGTACCTCATGTTGCTGCAGCCCTGTAGTTGCCTGGCAATGTACCGAGCTGTGTTCCAGAAATAAACACAAAGACCACAGAGTATATGTGGAAAAGTATGTAATTTTTTCTAATTCCTCTAAATATACTCAGAGGAATCAGGGCATGTTCACAAAATGAAGAAAAGATGAAGATTGGAAATATATTGCTGCAATATTTAGGGAGAAAATGTAAATTAATGTCATTGATTTTTTAACAGTATACACACTTAATTTTTGGTTCCTTTCCTTGCTTTGCTAAATACAAATTGGCCGTCATCATTTAGTCACCTGTTGATTTATCTTTATGAATGCTGACTTTTAGCTTATTTCCTTACAATGCATGTGTTTTGGTGTGCAAGTACCTGTGTTTGCTTTGTGTTCAAAGAAACAAAAAGGCATAAACAACAGGCTTTTTTTTTCTATACCTACTATGTGCATTTCAAAGAGAGAGTGAGAGAAACAGAGATTGCGTCATCCACATAAAGTGTATGAGTGGGATGAATGCTTTGGTTACTTGTGACTGATTTAACTGACACATGCATACATCAGTCTCTGCTCTGTCTGTTTGTACGTCTGAGCCAAACACATAAAATCTTACACATCTAGAAATATGTGTGTGTGTGTGTGTGTGTGTGTGTGTGTGTGTGTGTGTGTGTGTGTGTGTGTGTGTGTGTGTGTTGTTTGTAAGTGGGTGTTAATTGATGCATTCTCTCCTTTTGTCTGTTTAATGGAAAAGCTCTTCTTATTAAACTGTCACTCAAATCTGTGTTCATATGTGCGTGGAAAAAGAAAAAGATAGAAAGATTGGAGCAGGTCATTATGATACAGTGTGAAAGGAGAAGAGAGAGGTTGTAAAAGGGGAATGGAAAGAAAGAGAGAGAGAGCACAGGAGAGGTGCAGAAGAACAGACCATTACAACAATTAGTGTGCCATTTAAAAAGCTTTCCTTCACAGTCGTTTGATATTGAAATGAAACAATGTGTCTCTGCAGGAGGCTGTTGGGGAAATTAGCCTAACAGTACGCTAAATGACACACGCACACACACACTCTTCATCACCTGTGGAGGGCTTGTTTTCCCTTCGCTCTCAATTCACTTCATTTCATTTAAATTAATTTCAATTCAGTTCCGTTAAAATCAGTTCAGTTATGTTGCTTACTTTTCACTTCACCTCAGTTAAGTGTGCTGTACTGATGGTAAATTTTAATGAGTCCGTAAACAGTGCTGATAAAATATCAAGACAACATGTTAAATACAAAACATTTTTAGATTTAATCACTTTGCCTTGGTGTGTGTTGGAGTTTTCTCTGACAGATTATAACTTATATTTATAGGAACAATAATCAAAATGGATGGTGATTTGTAACCTTGTCAGATATACAGTAAACTCTACACTTCTTGATAGCATCATTTAAAAAGTGGTTTTAGAGCACATTGTTGTTGACAATACAAACACACTGAAAGTGCTAACACATCACACTCAATAGATGTAGGATACACTGCCTAAAAAACTGTTGATCTCTTTAATTACACAATACAATATTTTAACATGTTCTAAACATTTTAAACATGTGTTTCATCATATACCCGACAGCCGTTTTCCAAAACTTACTGTAATGTGGGAACAGTTTTCCCGGGATGGAGCTTCATAGGCTCATAGAGCAAGTTGACACACCTGTTCCTAATGAGAACTTTGTGACTGCTTGGGAAAGTTTTGAAAGGGGCAGAGCTGAGAGTCCACACCCAAGCGTCTTTAAAGACGCTTGGTATACATTACGGCGCCCCTACCCAGCCAAGCACAGTATTATTGTGCACCCATTTCTGGGGGGTCTGTTCTAGTAGTATGCTGGAAGAAGATTAGAAGTTAGTGGGTTTCAGGGCAAGGTTCTTAAACTGGGCTGGGGCCTGGTTATCAAGGGCAAGGAGCAAGGGAGTGTTTGGCTGCTTCTCAGTATGAGGAAAAGGCCTTTCTTTGCTATAGGTGGGAGCCCCAGAGCAAAATTGGCCCCTCCCGACTGACACTTACGCTCATAACCACCACCACTTTAAAACTTGTGTGAATTTTCAGAGGAAGACAGAATAGTAATAATAAATCTTCTAAAATTCCACAGAGTCACCTACACCAATTACCATTTGTTAAGATTTTAGAGTCAAACAAAAAATATGAAAACATGGTTTAAGGTATAGTCAGCAATTCTAATCCAATACATATTTTGTCAAATACTCTGTAACTGAGACACAGCAAAAAAACAAGAAGGTCATAAGAACAAAAACTGAAAAAGAAATGCTTTGATCAGGCAAAGGCGTAGAGCTGCGTTCCATGATCAGACTTGGAAAGAAATTAATTGCTGGACTTATCCGCTGGGACCGGGCAGGGAGAGGGGGGGTGCCTGGGTCGTGTCGGTTGGATGTAGATACAAAGGTGATATTATTCACAGAAGAAGAGAAGCTCAAAAAACTCTATGTTGGAGGCTAAGCAGCACAACTAACAGCAAAGGTTTAAAACCTGGACTCGGTGGAGGACGTTAATTTCCCAAAATACCAATTAGGGTCAGTAGGACAGAAGCAGGTGGCGAAGACGATGCTGGGATGTTCTGCTTCCCATATTGCCTTTGCAAACTTAACTGACGATGAAAGGATCAATGAATAAATGAATGGCTTTTCTGTTTATTTAAGTTCTGGGTCTAGGTTTCATTGCAATGATTAGACCAGTGCTCACCCAGATGATAGGCCTAGTGTTTTAGTGTTTTCTCACTGCATTAGGAAGCTTGTTTGTATGTGTACTTAAGAGTCAAAGAGTCAAGAGTTCGATTAGTCTTGATGCAGTTGAGCAGCACTAGGGGCTCACATCAAGAGACCAATTATGTTTATTAGTAGTTAGGTTTAGCCATTGTTTTGCCAGAAGAAAAATGGTTGTGTATGTATGTTTATGTGTTCTTGATGTATTAGTAAAACTCCAACACAGTCTTAAAAGTTACAAGTTTCCTTTCCACTTTCAGAAAGTTTCCTTTGGGAAAATTTCTGAAAGTGTAGTAGCATTTAGCTTTCCCTGAAAGTTCCTCTCTTTCTACCTCCACTGGACTGAATTACAGTACTCACAGTCTGGCCACCTGGTTTGGACACCGACTATGTGGTCAACTTATTGACTGGCTGTCTGACCAGCTGAATGACGAAGTGACTGCTAAACACCCCTTGCAGAAACAATTATTCACTGACCATTTGTCTTTTGTCTGTTTTATTACTGCACCATAAAACTCTGGAGTGACAGAATAACCCTAAAAAGATGGAGTTGTAAATGGAGAAGCTGTGTGTGTGTGTGTGTGTGTGTGTGTGTGTGTGTGTGTGTGTGTGTGTGTGTGTATGAGAGAGAGATGCTTCATTAATTCCTTTTAGTTTCACCCTGTGCCTTGCTCTAAGGCCATCCAGAACTATAAAGAAGAGAGAGGCAGATGGAAAAGAAGAAAACATAAAAGATTGAGTTATGGGAAACAGAAAGGATTGAAAGTGGGAAGAGAACCTCCGAGAAATAAGGATGAGGGCTAAGTAATTGGTTTGGCAATGTATATCTGGTTAACTTCCCCCAAATAACGAGTAGCATCACTATATATTTGCAATGGGATGCATCTGGGACTGCCTCACAAAGAGTGACTGAGAGAGTCCCAAACAGGACTGCAGGATAACTCATAATAGGAGTCATAATGCAATATATGAAATACTTTAATAAAGTCTTCAGTATGCCAAGTGTTCAAAAATATTGATATGCACACCAGTGTATGCATACACACTCTTACACTTAAACCAGAACAGGGTCACATGGAGACCAGAATCAGTGGTTGAACACAACGACATCAAAGAGCAGACTTTCCTAATCCCTCTATATCTCATGTACTTTTTAATCCTTTATGTCCTCTCTGTCTTGGCTGATCTCTTCATAGAAAACAAATTAGAGAGTGAGAGAGGATGAAAGATGTTCAACGCTTTAGGACTCTGTATCTTCATGTATAAGAGAGGGGCAGAGGGTGAAGGGGAGGAATGAAATAAGAGGGAGGAGGTAAAGCATGAAAGTATGTGGTGGAGAGGTGGTAAAGTAGGAAAACTTAGTGAAAACAGATATGATGAAAAAAGAAGGGAAACAAAGAATAATGAGAAGTAAGGTGAAGGAGAGTTAGAGAGGATATGTATTGTATGTATTCACATGTGTGCATATGTTTGTGTGTGTGAGGGGGATGTATAGCAGGTGGCTTCATGGCTTATTGGCCATACCGCAAATATCGCATAAGGCATATAGCAAAGGGCATTGATATATATCCATAACATAGACACACTCTTTTCCATAAAAAAAATACTCATCAAACTTAGATTATAATAGATGTTAGAAAGCCATCAATGTTTAAACTTCAGTGACAAATGAACAACTTTACAGTCATTACACATTGGTAATGTTTTGCGTATTTTAACAGAAAAGTGTGCCTTGATTTTTTTTCATTCTTGCTCCTGTGGACGAACACATTTTGCTATATGTCTATGTGTGCCTCCCTGGGCATTGTTACTGGCACTGTATACTGTGTGTAAGTACACCGAGAGCCACTGGAAACCCAAGTCAAATTCCACAGAAAACATATTTGGTCAATAAAGGTGATTCTGATTCTGATTCGTTTTTTGATTCTAAATAACACTGAGTTTTTTCAGCCTTTGGCCTGTACTCATAAGCCTTAAAAATAAACACGATTTCAAAACAACAATAGTGTTGTTTTTCATGTAAGTTTTCATGTTTTAGTCATGGTGCCTATGGCCTCTCAGCAGTATTTCATAATCTTTGAGTTTTTGACCCAGATTTCAGTTTGACGGATCCCATGGTAGGGTGTGAGTGTGTGTCCATTTGCACATGCTTGTTTTCTTTCTTTCTATGCACTCAGACACAACGCATGTCTCTTCTTTATTATGCTCAGCCTAGCTTGTATGAAAGCATTATAAGACTACGTGCACGAGCGCATGTGTGTGTCTGTATCTGTCTTCTTCTCTCTGTGTCATCAAGCCATTCAGTGCCACATGACAACATTAAGCACTTTTGCATTTGTGTTTGTGTGCTTGTGTGTGTGCATCACTGTGTGTGTGTGTGTTGGGTTCTATTGACACACTTTAGTAGTTCTGGGAAATGAAACAGCTGTTGACCCCCCTCATCTCTTCCACCCATCTCAGACGCTGTCTATCAGCCAACGCTCCGCAATCAATTAGCGTCTACTAATACCTCTGTGTGTGTGTGTGTGTGTGTGGTGTGTGTCTGGGAGGGAGTAGTGGTGGATGCGGTCAACCATTTCACTGAAGCAGCAGCTCCAAATCAAATTTGTGGGCCAGAGTAGCAACCCCTCATTTCCATCTTTCCTCGCTCCACACACAGGCCCACATGGACACAAAGACACAGTAGACATGCTGGATGAAGACATACTGTACAAATAGACATACACACACCACACACACACCACAAACACACGCATACACACACCCTGAGTCCAAAATCTGGTTATTTCCTCATGGTAGATTATTATGGTAATCTGAAGACTCCAGGTGCCAACTTACCAGCTGCAGGAAATGGGATTTTACTGGAAGCAATTCCATCCCTCCATCCAACTGCTCATCCATCCATCCATCCAAAAGTCCATTCTTCCACCCATCCATACCCAGCCTGTGATTTTTTGTCTTTGCAAATCCATTTACTCTTTCAACACTCCTGCCTTCCATTTACTCAATTTATCTGCATTCATCAACCATCCCCACATCACTGTCATATCCATCCATCCATCCATCCATCCATCCATCCATCCAGCCTGCCAGCCATCCAGCCTGCCAGCCAGAGATCCAGTCATCCAGTCATCCAGTCATCCATCTATCCTTTCCTCTGAACCAGACAGAGTAAATAGGATTTTCTCCAGAAAGCAACTGTGTACTCCTCCCTTTCCCTCAATCCTCCATCCATTCACATGTTCCTCTATCTGTGCCAGACTGCGAAAATAGGATTTTCACTGGAAGTAACTCCAATTATTATATCCCTCCCTCTGCTTCTGGTCCTCTCTCCCTCTTGCTCCCTCTTTCCTATAAATAGACGCATAACTACAACTATACATCTGTTCCCTGGTAACCTCCTCCTTAATTCACATCATCAAAGTGGTAATCCTCAAGTTTGTCATTTTTAAATTTTGGTCTCTGTAGGTGGAGTTATTTTCAGTGTCTGCAATACAGCTCATGCTTACTTCCCACTTTTGCTTATGTTTATTCCAGCCAAATTCATAACTTCCTGTACGCCAGAGGGTGAATCACCATTGTATTATACCATGATGAATGAAGCAATATGGACTCTCATTCATATATATTCATTGCTGAAGACAACATAGGGCTACATCCAACAAGCCATGCCAGCTTCCCTCATTCGCCCAGACTATTTCCTTTTCTCTTGCAGGGGTTATCTGGCAAAAACTTGAATCTGGCTCAACTTTTGATACAACACAATGTAGCATCATTCAACAACAGCCTGTGTTAGCCAGTCAAATACATGCAACGACATATTCCTGGTAGATTACTTTTGACAAACACTCTGTTAGACTGTTAATCTTGTGATTGTTGAGAAAACTGGGTAAAATGATTGGAGCCCTGAAAACTTGCCTGATTCGTAAAATACTGTCTCATACTATTATAGTGCAGAGTTTTGAAGTTGGCCAAACCTTGCAACTCATGGGTGTATCACTAGAACCTAGCTTCCTGGTTTGAAATTCATTTTCTACTTGTAGCAACATGCCGCAACCAACATAGACCCTTGTGTTTTTTTAATGCAGTGTTATTTTCTATTTTAACACAGCCTTATTCAGTATCAATTCTCAATCTCCCTCACCCGTACACTGCCTGCTTTGCCCTTCTTAAATGTCTGTGTTGAAATACAAAGGCCAAGCTATTTCTTCATCCCTCAGTTCTGCCACCCCTCCATTCCCTGTCTCACTCCTCTTACCATCAATCCTTCCCTCCAATCCTATAAATATGGTTACATAAAGGTCAAAATGTTTTCCATTGCAGTCCCCTATAGTACATGAAAATGTCACCTGTACTGTATATGAGCTTTAGAAAAGCTTGGAAATGAGCTTGTGAACAGTGCAGGCATCCTCGGCTTATGAGCGCACTTTTGTTTGTAGCTGAGTGCTTCCCTTCTCGCTTTCTGTCATGCCTATGGGTTGAGCTCACACATGATCTTTGCAACTAATAGTCCCCAGGTAAACAAACAATCCTAAAAGAGTAATGAATTATCTGTGTTATTGAAATCTTTCTGTGTGTGTATTTGCTTGTGTGTAACTGAGTATTGTTTCCCTTAATTACAAGCTAAGAAGCGGCTAGATCACTTCAGGGTGTATACAGTCAACATTAGCATACAGAAGGCATTGAGGAAGGGGAGCGCAAACTGTCTCTCTCTTCCATATAAATATAAAGGAAGGAAGGAAGGAAGGACGGGGGGGGGGGGGGCTGTACATGAGGAAGGAGAAAGAGAAAAATTGGGGTGTAAGAAGTAAGTATGCCTCCTGCAAGAAAGTAGGGTGAATTAAGGTGGAGGGCAAGAACGAAGGGAAGGAAAGAAAAGTCAAGTCAAGTGGAGGAAGGAAAAGATTAGAAGGAAAGAGAGAGAAGCCACAAATGCTGTTGTAATATGACACACACACACACTGATACCATCCTTGTAATAATCTCTCTGAGGGGTTTGAGGCCATTTTATCAGTGTTAGGTTTACTGACCCATCATTTTATCATGATCAGGGACTGCTCTGTCTCTGCATTTGTGTGTTTGTGTGTGTGTGTAAGTGTTGGTGTTTTGTGTGTTCATGCTTAAGCCATTACTGATAATCCTATCAGTTTGTGCCATCTAAGACAACAAGGGATTCCCCCTCAAAGACAACCATTGTTATTGTGCTTTCCGCAGCCCTCCTTTAACACAGTCAGACACACTCACACATCTCCCTAAGGCTGTTGTTATTGATAATGTCATTAGGCAGAGAAGGATGTGAAGATGTTCTGTCATTGAAAGTATGTGTGTATGTGTAGTGCATACTGGTGACCAGTGAGCCATTCTTCTCTGTATTCCCAGTGTTACAGTTGAGTGACTTGCCCATAAATAGGTCTGTCTTTTGTTTTTCTTTAACAATACCACCATACATATGGCTGTACTGTCTGCAGTTGGAAGGTAGTCGGTTGTGAAAACTGTGTGTGTGTGTGTGTGTTTGTGTGTGTGTGTGTGTGTGTGTGTGTGTGTGTGTGTGTGTGTGTGTGTGTGTGTGTGTGTATGTGTGTGTGCGTGTGCGTGTGCGTGTGCGTGCGTGCGTGCGTGTGCGTGTGTGTGTGTATTACACTAAAGTACAGTTAGTTCCAATTACTGAAATTCTATTGATGGTGCCTTAAATAGAGAAGAATGGGGTGACCCATGAACTGATCTGAAGTTAGAATAATAAAAGAGCCAAGAAAACAATGGAGGAGGATGAAGAGGGAAAAGAGCTGGATGGGTGTGAAAGGAGGGGTGTAAAGGTTTTTCTCTCCTCTCCCCATTTCTCGGCACTGTAGCTGTCTCATCTAATCAGACGGTGACTGATGGTGTCAAACACAGCACCTCAGCTGTCAACCCAAAACCATGGAACTACAGTATATAATTTCTACTTTAGAGGAACAAGGAAAATAAATCTTTCTGATCAGACTGATGTCCTTGCTTACTGGCATTTATTTTCAAAGTGCAAAGTGATCTTTTGCTCTGCTAGGATAATAAAAACCTTAAATAATTGAAAACTTTGTGCTTGTTTGTTGTTTGCCATTCAGAGCACCCTCCATTCAGTTAAGGTCGTCGTACACCAAAAGAAACTGCATCTCCCAATGCGTGAAAACCAGCTGAGTCAGTTCAAAAGCATGGAGTGGTGAAGTGGAGAGAACCCATATATATGTGCTTATAGCTTTTGTACAGAACTTGATCCTGACTCCCATCTCTACTTTGAAAGCGCAACATCTCTGCTCACTGCCAACACAGAAGTGATCGGTGTGGTTCAGTAGTTGCTTGAAAATCTTTTCATTGCTTTCAGCAGTCTGAAAAGATTGTCTTTTTTTTTTTTTTTTTAAGTATATAGACTTCAACTTCATCAAAAAGACCTAACATAGCAGTCACACATATTGGAAATGCAGTGCAAAAAGATCAGTAGTGACAGCTTTGCATGAAAAATGTTCAGTATAAAAACACAATTATATTAATTTGTAATTTGACATTCAAGCAAAGTTAATTTCAACTACAATTCTTAGAACAGTAATTTACACAACCTTATAACAGAGAATAATGGCCATTCATTTTATAGACTTATAATCACTGTTCAGGTAAGTCTATTTATAAGGGGCAGCATTTGATTTTCTAAAAATGTTAAACACCAGCTCTGAGAGATGTTTAAATTCAAGATCTAGTCTTAAAGATAATCAACACTTAAGTTATGAGCCCAAGACTCTTGCAGTCCATATTTTTTGCAGTTTAACTGTGGTACATTTGAAAAAATGAAAAACTAAATGGATATCATTCCATTACCATTTTTAACATTTCAGTTACAACACTTACAAGTATGTGTACAAGTACTGACGAGTAGTTACATCTTTGCAGTGCATATCATTTCACCACTGAAGAACACAGAGCTACGAAGCTGTGCTACCAGCGTAGTCAAATATCCAGAGAGGACATCATTATTTACAACCACACAGAGAAAAAACAGAGGGAGGGCAAGCTGAAAATATAGTAAGAGAGAGCAGAAAATGACAAAGTTAGACGTGGGGGACGCAAGAAAATAGTATGGGATGAAAGAGGCATGCAGGGAGAGAAAACACAGGAAGGGAAGACAGAAAAAGTAAAATATCGGGAAATAAAGAGGAATCAAAGTGTAAATCAATGATGGACAGAACAATTAAGTTATTATAAACAGCAAACATTTCTTCACTGACTCTGCTCAGCCCTGACAGCCCACTATGACCCCAGGACACTGCTTGTGTGTATATGTCTATGTATCAGTGAACGTCTGTGCTTGTAATGTGTGTGCGTATGCGTATATATTTGTCTATCTCTATCACCTTTTTGTCCTTGCTAATAGCTGAGTGGACTCCCTGCAGTCTCCACAGGCTGTACTGTGATTATCATCTCTTAGTTGTGCACCCACACAGAAACACACACATACACACAGACATAGTACTACAGACACAAATCACACACACATGTACACACAAAATACACAGGAGGACCATACACATGCAGTTTCCTGCAGAGTTGTGCCCATATAATACACATGTAGATGTAGAAAGTACAAACATTCCCTGAATGTGAACATGTGCGTGCGTATTTATCTTGGACTTGTCAACTCCGTGTGTGTATGTGCGCCTCTCTTTACATGTTCATTTGTGTGGGCGTGTGCCTGTGCAAGTGTGCATTTCTGCATGTGTGTAAATCTTCACATTTCTGTGTCTCTATATCGGTACTGCCCCTTTGTGTGTGTCTGTGTGTGTGTGCCTGTGTGTGTGTGTGTGTGTGTGTGTGTGTGTGTGTGTGTGTGTGTGTGTGTGTGTGTGTGTGTGTGTGTGTGTGTGTGTGTCCATATATGTCAGTGCAGCCCATGTTAACTGTTGAAACACTAATTTACTGCGGCTTCCCGTAAGACCTGCTCGGTAATATGGCTTATTGATGAGGCCGCAGGGACCGTGCACGTGTATGTGCATCATGTGTTGTGTTTGTTTGCATTACTGAGTGTTTTCAGTGCTGGTGTACCCACACCAGAGATTAAATATCTGTTGTGCTAGAGATAAATATGATCAGTCCATGGGTGATGTATGCACACATAAATGTTTACTCTTTGTGAGTGACTGTGTCTGTCTGTGAGACACTTTGATGGCTGTGCATCGAGTGAAATGTGTGAGTTCCTTACTTTGTATGTGTATATGAGGTGTGGGCTTATGTAGAATGTATTATTTCTAATGTTTAGATGTTTCTGCCTCTGCATTAGCACAAAATTTATGACTACGGTTCTCAGGAGAGAAGAGAAGAGAAGAGAAGAGAAGAGAAGAGAAGAGAAGAGAAGAGAAGAGAAGAGAAGAGTGGTAACATGATACATGAACTGGGAGAAATCATGAACAGGACATTTCATTTTGGAAAACTGTAAAAATTACAGCCACTGCGGAGTCCCTGGAGTCCAGAGGTGCCAACAGGTTGACACTAAACACAAACACACACACGCGCGCGCGCGCACACAGGTTAAAAAAAAAACACAACTCTGACACCGAAGAGAGTTTCCAACTATGCACTCAGA
>NC_053415.1:7627500-7647500 GCF_016859285.1 Xiphias gladius | reverse complement strand
AAGTGCTGCCGACTGTGGGCACCGAAATGGATTTCGCGGCTTTAAAAATGTGTTTTTTGGACAAATTGCGCTGAGATCAGATTCATTTCCGCGCGAATTGCGCAGACCGGTTTCCACGACAGGAGAAAAAGTGTCACACACTGACACAGCCCATACGAACATTGTAGTTTAACCAGCTTGATATTCTTGGAGAGCCCCGTGAACACAGCCCGGCATTTGTAGGGGAGTTTGGGCACTAGTGTTGCGCTAGAAAGAAATAGAAAACTGTGGAAAAGGGGACTTTGGACTGCAGCTTTGTCTCCGATAAACAGAATAAAACCATAGAGGAGGAGAAGAGGCGATTTTTCTCCACATTCGAGGGGAAAAGATGGATTTATTCATATGGCTCTGTGGATGTTTACTGGCTTTTCTGGTGTCTCCGGCAGTCAAAGCAGAGGAAGGAGGTAGGTTTGACACTTTTCCTGGCCGCTTTCATTCGTGTCACACGTAGGTGCTAAATGGAAATTAAACCGCTTTTTTTAGACAGAGAAAAATACCCCCACCAATATTGAGCCTTTAAAGCACAGTATAGATGTGTGTTTCTTCGAAGAAGAGGTTTTCCCGTCATTACGCACCAAGATGCGTAAGAACAACATTTTAGGGTGAAACCGTCATTACGAATTATGTTAGTACAGGGACTTCCCTAACTTTCATTTGCTCTCAAATAATGCGTTGATAAACGTAGTGCCGAAGGACCGTGATTATTTCAGTTTCAGCACAATTAGGAGGGAGATCCCTGCCACGGGGTGTCCTTTCTGCTCGGCAGGATTGACCCATCGCACTTGCTGGGCTTTAAAACCAGGGGTGGAAAAGTAAAAAGAAAAAAAGTAAACAGCTTCCAATGCCTGAACAAAGTCAGCTCTTTTTTCGTCTTAACAAAAGCCCTAATTCATTTTCCTGGTAGACAGTTGCGTTGGGGTCGATCCTTTGTGTTGCCCGTTTCTATAAGCGGACAACTTTCTATCAAGGCGATTTTACCGATGAATTATTATCATTACCAGCAAACGCTCTCATCGTCTAACCCAACTACTGGTTTCACTCCGTCCTATAATAACTGAGGGATGTTGGGATGTTGGCTCGGGACTAATATTGATTTTTGTCGTATTGACAACATCTCCATTATGTGGATTTGAATCTGTCGCTTAATCGATGTCTGTTCTCAGGAGAGCTATTCAATCATGAAAACCTACTATAAAGTTCCTATAATATTCCTATCGGGACTACTATCGGTGTCAGTGGTCTGTAAGGTGACTGCTCAATAGAGTCTATAGGGACCTTATCGCGCTTGTTTTAGCTCATAATGTGTCACTGTGATGTGTTCTTATAACAATCCTTGACAGACTTTTCACCGAAAGGCTTGCAGCCACATGCATCTGCCGTGTCTCCATGTGGGGCTCCCCTTTTCAATGTTACCGAGAGAGGTGGCAGCGAATCTGACCGGGTTTGGCGTCTCCGTCTACCGGAGGCCAACACGGGCGCCCCAGTCCCACGGAGGTCCGACTCCATTCCGTTTTCAGCGACTCAGGCTCCGGAGGCCGTGTGAGCTATGGGGTATCTGATGCAATAACGCCTGTCATCAGCTTACGTTTGCGCATATATGCACAGGCTCTAATGTGAGAAAACGGTACAAGCTCTGCGCTTTACACTCAGGCTGTGATGCGTTTAACTTGGTCTTTGTACATTTTGTGTGCGTATCAAAACGATCTTTACGCACAGGGAGGATACTGGAAACTCTCATTTTATGCACCGAGCTTCTCTGCTGAAAAGAGGAACATTTCAGTCCATCCGGTTATGACAAACATGTCTGTGGTGACTCCAGGTCAAGGCATCAATACTTAAATCCGCTGTTATGTGACATGTGTGCATTTATGGGGGACTTGAAGTGTTTCAGCCAATGCGATCTGGGAATTTGGACTAGTTATTTTATAAAGAAATGAGCTTTAATAAAAGACAGTTTACAACTAATTTTATAGTGGAACCCCACTCCCTTCCGTGGGGCTGACGACCATTTTTTTCACCACAAGCAGCAATAGTCTATAGCATAGTCTAACTGTTTCTAATGGTTTCTCATAGCTGTCTATCAAAAAGAGACTTAGAAATTGGCAAAATCATTTTCTATCAGTCCTTAAGGCCTGCTTTCTGAGATACATTTGTGTGTGTACAAGAGGTGCAAAAGAGGAAGGTTCGTTGTAGAGAAGTTAGTTGCATTCTAGGTTTTATTGATTTAGGGCTTATTCAGGAACCTAGCTGGGGCTTTTGCAGAGCTCATGACTTGGATTAAGTGGCCCGTCTGCCAAATGTTGTTTTGGAGAAACAGTGTACAGAAAGCACAGTGGAGGCATTCTTTGCATCACATTTCACCTTGAATGTGAGAAGATATGTGGCCTACCATGGAACAGATTTCTATGTGTGGAGATTTCCATGTCAACCAAAATCTAAAAGTCAGTTCAGGCCACAGACTGCTGGTCATTTGATCAATAACGAAGTGAACCATGTTCACAGACAACACCAAAGCAGGAAACACCGAGTGGGGTTCTTATAGCACAGCAAAAATTCACGTGGAA
This sequence comes from Xiphias gladius, assembly GCF_016859285.1. Lineage (NCBI taxonomy): Eukaryota > Metazoa > Chordata > Actinopteri > Istiophoriformes > Xiphiidae > Xiphias > Xiphias gladius. Next base: position 7,644,897 of record NC_053415.1, on the reverse strand, counting down.
ACCGTGGTGTTCAGGGTGGACGGACAAAGTGTTTGACTTTGACATGAGAGACTGGGGTTTCTGTTCTGCCTCCACCAGTCATCATTGGGTTTGTTTTTTTTTAACCAGGACCACAATTTTTATTTAACCTCAACAAAGTAGTTCTCCTTTTAACAATGTCATCATCAGTTTCATAAAAATAATTCAGTAAATCAAATAAAAAATTTGTTCAGGTATTAAAACTTGTCATTATTCTGTTATTTTCTTTAGAAAAAAAAGATTGACAATAGATGAACTTTTATTTTACGGGGGATTCCATCAAGCACCCCTCGATAACTCCCCTCCGGTACACTAAGAACCACTCGAACACAGACACACATGCTCAGCAGTAGGCTATACAGAACTGAAGCTTCCTCAGCGGTAAACTTTTACTCTGCCTCTGTTGTGCTGTCTCCAGCAAGATGAGCAAGGAAAACATAGTGAGACTAAGAAGTGTAGAAGCGAGAGACAGGAGGGAGGGATGGAAGTACAGTGGGAGGAAGTAACAGGGACAGAAACGGGCAGAGGGAAACTGCAAAAAGAAGTGAACGAAACGGAAGAATGATTTTTAGCCTCACTGTTTGATCCTGTTTCTTCATTCTGTTTGATCACAGCTGTGCCTGGAAGGGAGATAAACGGACATAATTGGCCACTCAAGACCAGCTGTCTGCGTCTATAGTGTCTCTACTGAAATATGCTGGTTAATGAAACAGGCTCACTGTGATGCACACTGTGAGAAGTAAGCAAGCAGTGGGTTGAATTTCCCACAGGTACACCCTAAGGACTGGTTTATGAGACTGTTTTTTGATGGCTGCAATCCGTCCAATGTGATTTTAAAAGTCTGAAACAGTCTGAGGAGAGGACAGGAGCTTCTAACCCAGATGTAACATAACCAGGTGCTGGGTTCCCCCGAGGGGTCGGCTTGTAATAATTAAATGTTACATTGGACTGCGTCATAATGCCATCAATAAAACAAACCATCCATGTCATTTGTTCACAAAAAGGGGTTATTAACTGTTTTAGCTCACTACATAACAAATTGATTCATTCCACTAACCCAGTCATTCTGTGTAATTACTTTGCGTTAGAAAAAATCAGTTGTTAGCCTGAAATATTACAGATATTATATTCTACCTGCAGTGCATATGGAGATTGGTTAGCGTACTTCAGAAAGGCTTAAGATACATCAGCGTATTATGGCAAGTCAAATAACAGTAAAAAAGAGTGAGTGAATGAATGTTCAATATTAACAGCAAAATATATTGATATTGCCTATAAAAAGAAGGGGCTATTAGCGACTCTGAAATCAGTTTATCCATACATGTTTGTCTGTACATTTCCCATAATTTCATGTAATTTTCTATGCTTTTTTGGTTCCCATTGTAGTCGTTCTTTATTACTGCATTGTCAGATGTGTTAATCCTGGTAAAGCATCTAGAAACAATAAAGCAATAAAAAGAGAAGAAGGAAACAGAGATTGGAGGACGACGGGTAAGAAAAAGAGATGGAGAGAGTAAGGAATCGTGGGTGTTTGGGAGTGCAAAAGAAAGCGGGAAAGGGAGAAACAGAGAGGGAGAGAGCATGAGAGGGCAATAGTGAAATAAGAGGAAAGCACCAGAGTGTGAAGCAGTAGTTGAGTGGAGCCACCTGCAGTAAACCAACCCAGATTTATTCCTCTCCGTTGTCAAGCACAGGAGGCTTTGTGGCCAAGATAAAATATATTATAAAGGGTTATTCTTTTTCATCTACTGATTCAGATGACTGCTGTGTTTTTCTTTTCCTTTTATTTTTCAAGGCACATCTAAGTAATAATACACCACCAACGACAAGCTTGCAGTTGGTAGTGGAACGGCGCCACTGTTGCCATTAGTCTGACAACTGAAAGACTAATGTCCTCTCATTTGATTCACAAATTTCTTTTTTAAAATGTTGCAAGGCGGATTTAGTTAGGTACATAAGTATTTGGACAGTGACACAATCTCGTAATTTTGCCTCTGTACACCATCACAAGGGATTTGAAACAAAGCCATCAAGATGTGATTGAAGTGTAAACTTTCAGCTTTAATTCAAGGGATTTAAAAAAAATATCACATTAACCATTTAGGAATTACAGCCAATTGCAACCATTTTTATACGTAGTCCCTCCATTTTCAGATGCCCAAAAGTAATTGGACAGACTTATTTTTAAGACTTGAATGAAAATCTTTGCAGTTCGAACCCTTAGACATCACCAAATGCTGAGTTTCCCCCCTTGAGATGCTTTGCTAGGCCTTTACTGCAGCTGCATTCAGGTGCTGCATGTCTTTCTGCCCTCCGTTTTGTCTTCAGTAGTGAAAAGCATGCTCAATAGGGTTGAGGTCAGGTGACTGACTTGGCCATTGAAGAATATTTCATTTCTTTGCCTTCAGAGGCCCTTGGGTTGCTTTTGCAGTATGTTTTTGGTCATTATCCGTCTGTACTGTGAAGCACCATCCTATCAGTTTTGCAGCATTAACTGAACCTGAGCAGATAGTATAGCCATATAAACTTCAGAATTCATCCTGCTACTTCTATCAGCAGTCACACCATCAATAAACACCAGTGACCCAGTTCCATTGACAGCCATACATGGCCATGCCTGACACTGCCTCCACCATGTCTGACAGATGATGTGGTATGCTTTGGATCATGCCGTTCCTTTCCTTCTCCATACCCTTCTCTTCCCATCATTCTGGTACAAGTTCATCTTGGTTTCATCTGTCCATAGAATCTTGTTCCAGAACTGGGCGGGCTTTTTTAGAGGTTTTCTGGCAAAGTCTAATCTGGCCTCCTCGAGAGTGTTCTTGACCTGGCTAGATGTTGTGAAGGGTTTTTCTTTACCAAGGAAAGAATTCTGCGATCATCCACTTTAGTTGTCTTCCGTGGTCTTCCAGGCCTTTGATGTTACTGAGCTCACCAGTACATTCCTTCTTTTTAAGAATGTACCAAATTGTTGACTTGGCCATTTCTGAATTTTCTACCATCTGTCTGACAGGTTTTTTTTTGTGTTTCAGCCTAATGATGGCCTTCTTCACTTGCATTGACAATTCTTTGGACCATTACCATGAGAGTTCCTATGAATAGCTACCAAATTCAAATTCAACACCCGGAATAAATTCCAGTACCTTTTATCTGCTTAATTTGTAATGAAATAATGAGGGAACAGGGCACACCTGGCCATGAAACTGATTGTCAGTCAACTGTCCAAATTACTTTTAAGTCTCTGAAAATGAGGGAGTACGTATAAAAATGGCTGTAATTCCTAAATGGTTAATGTGATATTTTTGTTAAACCCCCTTGAATTAAAGCTGAAAGTTTACACTTCAATCACATCTTGATGGCTTGTTTCAAATCCACTGTGGTGGTGTACAGAGGCACAATTTCGAAAAATGTGTCAATGTCCAAATACTTATGTACCTAACTTTAAAGTAGCTTTGCAACATTTTAAAAAAGAAATTTGTGAATCAAATGAGAGGACATTAGTCTTTCAGTCATTAGACTAATGGCAAAAGTGGTGCCAGTCCACTACCAACTACAACCTAGTTTGCAGTGAGCGAATAAATATTTAGCCAATTAACCTTCTTCACAGTCTCTCTCTCTCTTTCCTTCTCTCTCATCTGTAAAATGGAAAGCACAATTAGTGGGTCCAGCAGGATGTTCTAATTACAGTTATCATGTCATTAGTAAACCGCTAGTATTCTAGTGTCTTCATTGGCCATTGGTAATAACTGGAGTAATTAGAGAGGATGGGGAGATCAGTGTGTGTGTGAGCGTGTGTTTTTGTATCTGTATTTTTGTGAAGAACAAATGTCCTCAGAGGAAAGAGGAGATCATGGAAATCCTTCAAATGAGGCTATTTGCCTGTCCTCACTTCTTTTAAAACCTTCACACACAGAAAAGTGTGTGTGTGTGTGTGTTTGTGTGTGTATGTGTTTATGCGTGTTTGTCTATGAGCTTGTGTACTAGCTAAGCCTTCTGTGTCCTCACTAGTCCCTCCAGAGCAGTGCTGTGCGAGGCCACGGGTTTTTTTCGCTCTCCCTTCACGCTGAATCATCCTGTTGTTTTCATCTTTTCATGGCACTTCACCTCTCCTTTAATAGCGCACTCTCTTTCTCCACACCTCCCTGTGTCAGTGTTTTCCCTCGCTCCGATTAAGAAACCTTGCTCAACCTCTTTTTTGCCCCACTTCGCAACGGTGGGAAATTTCTTTTACTGTTTCACTCACTCATTGTTTTTCCACTTTCTGCCTATTCCCTCTGACTCTGTCAATCTATGTTTTCCTCATCCTTGGTTTCTCTGCCTGGAAGAGAATAAAGCTAAGTAGCTGAGATCCATGGCTTGTTAGAGTGACCTCAGAGTTGTTAGAGTTACTTAAAGGAATACACAAGATTTAGGGTCCATTGATCAACGCAAATTCTTTATATAATCAGCCCTTTAGTAAATTTGAATGAGTGATAACAGACTCCAGAGCTATGCGACAAATCTTTTGCAAAGAAGAAGGCAGCAGTTTTAAGTAGCACATAGAGTAAACATTTTCAAACTAAAACTTAAAGATATAACAGGGATCATTTTTGGCTGTAGTTAAAAAAAGTATGCAATATTGTTTTTGTTTTTTATTGTGTATATCCTTTTTAAAATTACATTGTTTTTATGGTATTCAAATCTTTTCTTGAGATAAGACTCCAAAGAAGAAATGCCCAAATTACTTTTTTAGGGTGCCAAGAACCTACTGTACCTGTGTTTATTTGACCTTTATTCATACAGAATAGATTGGCTGAGGATACATGCTCTTTTAGAGCAAGCCCCTGTTAACTGAAAGATAACAGGAACAGACAGAGTTGTAAACTACATACAAAAAAGTCTTGGTTGTGTCATCTGAATTATCCTCAGGTTTATTAAAGCACTTGTCCTCATGTTCAATGATATGATTAAAGGTAAACTTGAATGAGAATGTGTAATCAAAGTTAATGGGACCAGATATCAACATGGTGCCCTTCCACTGTAAAAGGCATCCAAAACGGGTAGTAATGCAGGGGCCTTTAAAGGCCTTTATGATTATAGCTGATAGTGTGAGATTGTGCTCCCAAGAAAAATTACAGAATGAGTCGTTCCAGCAAGTGCCCCAAAAAAAAAACATGTTCATGTTTAGTGACAGACCTCTCTAGACCTCACAGTATTTATGACGAAGCAAAGGAGGAAGTCAGGTGGTGTTGTTATAGAGCGACAAAGTCTGCGTAGAGAGATTCATAGGAGCAAGGTTTTTCGTAAACCAATTCATTTAACCTAAAACTCTTTCTCTCCCGTCGTTTTTGAACATATTTATAGCTTTTTTATTTACACTGTTCTTTTGGGTCTGTTGGTCGTCCTCTTTCACATACTGTTTGGCTTCAGTTAGCTATTCAGTTTGTACATTGCTACTCTCTCTGTCAGTGATCTTAAATCTTAAATCTCTCCATCTTCCCATCCATTGTCCTATTATCTCTCTCTTCTTTCTAAATCTTCATAGATCAGGTAGTGTCTTTGCACTTGAATTAGTGGGCTTGTTCTCGTGTCAGTTCTTTTTCTGTATCACACACTCATCCTTCCTTTTTTATGAGTCCATGTCTCTCTTCTCTCTGTTTTCCCATCATTGTTTTATTTTCTCAGATCCTTTGTAGTCATCCACCATCCCTTTTTCTATTTTATACATACAAAAAACACACACACTTTTCTCTCTGTAGTTTTCCACTGTGGCGTAATGCAGGGCACCTGGAGAAAAGCACAACACCACCTGTTTGTGTGTATGCGTGTCTATGTGTGTGTGTGCTTGAGTTGCATTTTCTGTCCAGTGAGCTTTTCTGAGCTGCTGACTTTCTCTTTTCAGATGATGAGAGACAGATGTTCTGGCATTACTTCCCCTTCTTTCGTCCTGCTCTGCCCCATTCTCCCTTTCTTTCCTTCTGCTCTATCTTTCTGTCCATTCTTGAGGTTTCCCAGGTTTTGATGACTAAAAGCTCCTTGGGTTTGATCCAAAGAAGACATTTCAGCCTGTTATTTTCAGTGTTTATTCCCAGAGTTACACAAAAGCTTTTTACACCAAATGTATCCGTATTCCTACCGTTGAAGGTAACAGTGCCTGAAGCATTTTATGAGTGCTTTGTGAGGCTGGAACCAAGCAACCCTACTGAAAATACATTCTAAATTGTAAAAATGCCTAGAAATCAATGGTAAAACTTGCATTTTCCCCCCAGGCTTTGATGCAGATTTTCACAGTCTATTGATGCTGAAATTGGGGACCTGTTTCCAACAAGGTCAAAATAATGAGAATCTGAGACTCACTATACTGTTTTGAGTAGTAGTTGAGCCAAATAATAACCTCCCTCCTATTGAGGCTTATGGTTAGCTGGAGGACACACAATTTCTCCCTTTCAAACACAAACACTAAATCTCTAAAGCTTTCATTATGTGCACCCGCCCAATTGAAATAAATGCAGACTATGGTCCAATACATTAGCAAAGTTCCCACTAACTAGCAAATTGATTATGATTGCGAAAAGTGTCTCTTTAGAGTCGGATCAGACTGCCTACTCAGAGGGAAAATGAATCTGCAAGGGAGCTTTGAAACAAGGTCAGAGAATTTGCATCTGGGGCTAACAAACAAGGATCTAGTTCAATTTTGCACATCAGTACCATGTGGAAGCGCGTGTTTTTCTAAATGTTTGTCACTTTGTGCGATTGTTTGTGTGCCCCACTGTGTGCATGTTGCTGTGCAAGCATTTCTGTACAAGTTTTTATTGCATTTCTGTATTGGTGCATGTGTGTGTCTGTGTTGAGGTATGCGCATGTGGGAAAAGTTGCTGAATTGGTGTTATCAGAATGCAATACTAAACGTGGCGGAGAGCCATAAATAATGCAGTGACCTGTCTCATATCCCTGCTTGACTGCTTAGCACCATTTACGCTGCTTATCCTGTGTGTGTGTGTGTGTGTGTGTGTGTGTGTGTGTGTGTTTATGGTCTAAAATCATTGATGTCTAAGCCAGAGGGGCATAAGCGATGTTTAGTGGCTTGTGTTTGGGCATTTGCTGTGAATATGTGGTCTAAACACAACCTCTCCCTGAAGATCACACACGCCGATGTGGTTAAGAGAAAAGCTGTCTTGTGTGAAGTCTGGGGTCAAGAGTAGGGAAGAGAGAAGGAGGGAAGCATCTTCTGTGAGTGACAGAGATAGAGGAAATGGTGATGTTTTGATGTGGTACTTTTGCTGCAACATATGCTGAGGTTGCCTTATAAGAGCACCACCTCACCACAGACGATTCAAGCAGAGGTAGTGGTGGACTGTAACCAAGAACATTTGCTGTAATTAAGTACTATACTTCTGTGCAGTTTTGGGATACCTATTCTTAACTAGAGTAGTTCTGTCTTAGTTCTTATGTTATTCATATTTCTACTCCATTACTTTCGAGAGACATTTGTCAGACTTACTGTATATGGTTTCTAATTACTTTTCAGACTTAGATTTTACACACGAAACGTGACCAGTTTATAAAATATAGTTACAGATTAAACTACTCAAAAATATATAAAGCAGGTAATACGTAAACATTAATGCAAGTATTAGAAAAATCTAATAATGCCTAATAATATAACACTGAGATACCTCACATTCTACTGTGCAATAATTACTTTTACTTTTGATACTTTAAGTACATTTTGATAGTACCTAACATTTTGAATGTAGAACTTTTACTTTTAACAGTGTATTTTTACATTGTAGTATTTCTGCTTTTGCTTGAGTAAATGATCTGAAAACTTTATCCACTACTAGGTGGACTGCCACTTATGCAGCTGCTTGAAGTAGGATAGGGTATCATACAACAAAACTAAAATAAGGATTCTGGTTAACTACAACTTAGATCTTATTTTTGTATCTCCTGCAATCATTCAGTGGGTTTTTATGACATTTTTACTCAGAGGATTTGTTGAGACCTGGGTCCAATGCAACATTGCTAAGAAGAATTCCAGTGGGGAAAATTAATCCTTAAAGACTAAAAGCAACTGCAATGCTTTTTTTCCCCCTCAACTCTGCAATGCCTTAGATCTCTTCAGTTCTCTCTCTCTCTCTCTCTCTCTCTCTCTCTCTCTCAGTATTACCTGTTTGATATTTCTTGACATGAATTCAGGCTTTTTCCCGACTTAGCATGTCCTCTGTTCTTACACACAGCCACACACACAGACACTGCACTTTCTTTCCATTATACAGGTCAGGGTGAAATCAGCATTGCAATAAATTCACTTTTGGAGTTTGAATTTGTACAGTTTCTTGGTTTTAGACATAAAGATAGCAGTGAGCTGTCCCTCCCAAAAGAAAAATGCCCCCCCCCCTCTATGTTATAATGACTGATGAACTCCACCTCAGCATCATTTTATTGTGTGTATGAATGCAAAGTATGCTCAGTGGCACCCCATCCTAGAGGTCATGCCTCCAAGCATCAGGTGAGCTCAAATTGTGTCACCTTATGCCCTGTTTGGATGTGATAATCCTTGAATGATTTTCTGTGTGTGTGTGTGTGTGTGTGTGTGTGTGTGTGTGTGTGTGTGTGTGTGTGTGTGTGTGTGTGTGTGTGTGTGTGTGTGTGTGTGTTCACCTGCAGAGATTAATAAACCCGTTAAAGCAGAGCAGACACAATAATAAATGTGCCCCCACACACACACACACACACACACACACACACACACACACACACACACACACACACACAGCAGCTTCCTTTGTATCACACCAGCCTTATTCATCAGACACTTGGAGGTGCTGTCTTTATCGGCGGAATGCCAGAGGTGAGAGGAGAGGAGGAGGAGAAGAGGGTAGTCCAAAAAAATAAGAAAAATGTAAGAAAAGAAGGGAATGCTACCTACAGAAACTGATACTTCATCAACAGAAAATTTGACAATGATGTGGATAAATGTACAAACATCTCTGACGTAGTCTCAACAAAATTGAACATTACCTCTAGAAAGTGAATTGAACATGTGTTCATGTGTCCATCCACTCTATATCCCTCAGTTGGTTGGTTGAGAAAGAGGCTGGAGTCAGTTGTAAGCGGAAGCAGAGTATAGAGTGGTCTTCTGTAAAAAAGAGTGAACCTTCACTGCCTCTACCAAAATTACATGCAGGGACTGAATCTAATGAAAGCATGTTTTTGCTCTTGCATTTTAAAACCCAGCCCAATAACAACTATGTTTTTCAAGCAATAGTGTATTAATCAGTTAGATTTATCTAACAATCTTTGTTTTTCCCTCTTGCACTGCCTCTCTTCATATCCCAGATTTTTCGTTAGATACAGTTAGCGAAGCAGTGTGCTAAAAGTGGTGTTTGGCTGATGCTGCTGTGAGATTCCAGAGTGGTTAAACACTAATCCAGGTGGTGCTGAGATGAAATGCGCCTGGCTGGGTTACATAGGCCTTGTAACTCTATTCCTGTATTACTGTATGTCACCAAGGAGATTGGAAACAGATAGGAGAAGATAGACAGGACTAGTTGGCTCACAGCTGGGGGAGAGACGGACAGAGATAGAGAGATAGAGAGAGATACAGAGGGATGATAACTAATTGTTTGCAGACAGTGTGAGGTAGACACCAGATATAGCTGCAAAAGTGTCAATCACGTTGTGAGCTATGTGCTGAGATCTGACCTCCACTTTCATCCTCCCTTGCTGGTTCTTGAGAGTATGAGTATATATATTATCCATCTAGTTGCAAGCATATTTGCAGCCGTGACAAAAAAAAGTGAGATTTTCAAGGTGCATGTTTGTTTGACTTTCTATTTGAATTTGTTTTGAAGATGGTGACTGATAAAGTGTGTATGCTGTGCGTGTGTGCCTCACTGTTTGCATGTGTAACTCCTCTCAGAGTAGGTTTACAGTAGCCAGTCTATTAATAGCATTAAAACATGTTGTATTCTGCTGAGTAGTTTGACTTTGCTATGTAACCCCACTCAGCACAGTGGCAATAAATAATAAATACAGTTTAGTTTTTTACCAGGTTGGTTTCTTTGCTGTTTCTAGAGGCATATTGAGCCCCCACTGGAACAGTAATACAGACTGTTAGGGCTTGATTGTGAGTTTTTTTCTTGTTCTCTAAACAGGAAATTATTTTAGCGGTTGCTCACTGGCCAAATGCTTCCCAGCAAACAGCAAACAGTCACTGATGCTGATTTTATGAGGCACATCATTTTACCCACAATATCAGTTGAAAATTCCTCCTCCTGGGTCCAAATGTACAGTGCAATCACTGTTTTGTGCAGAAATATTCTTTGGATAAAGTAATTCTTATTTTGTCTACTTAACAAACACTTCAAATAACTTAACCCTTAAAAATTTAGATTAGATTGGTGGAGTGTTATTTTGGGGTTGTTAAATGAGCAAACTAAAAACAGTTCTCGAGTCTCTTCTGGCACATTGTGGTTCAGACTATGCCATTATATTGTAAGTGCTTGGCCTTAACATAGATTGCTCTCATCGCATCCATCATGATGGTTTAAGTTAAGTTTTGTGGATCTTAAACAATGAAGAAGTTCAGCTCATGAGAGTTAAGTCTGCATAGTCAATCACACCGGCTAGCCAGCATGATGCACAATAGATGCCATAGATGTAATACAGTAGAGTTGTGTCTGTTATGCAGTTGGGTGTCACAGATATATATATGACTTACCCATCTATGTCAGGCAACATCTGCAGCAGTGAATGAGTGGCATTGTTTTTGACATGACACAGACATATGACTGCTGACAAGTGGATCTGCTCTGCGACGGTTACTGTGGCATCTGGAGGGCTATGTGTGTATGTCAGTCTCTGGTCAGAATGGAGTCTTTGTACGTCATGATGCTGCATTGACCTTTGACTCCACATACACAGAGACAGATATACACACACACACACTTTTATTTCTCATGTCCTGTCTCTGAAAACATAAGTCTTATCTGCATTTTATCTATTTGCCCGCTTTCCAAGTCTCAAGTCGTGCATAATGAACAAATATGTATTACATTAATTCAATGACTTCATACAGTGTGTTGACATCCTCCTGGTCAGTCTTGATAAGCAAACAACACTGCCCGTTACTTATATCTCCTGCTGTGAGGGAAGTTATTATAGTTCTATATTATTATTTGAGGCTTATCTCATCATTCTTTTTCCATTTCTTAATTCTATTCTGCAATGAAGTTTTCTCTTTAATCGGTCATTTCTTTCCCTTACCTTTCCATCCTGTCGTTCCTTTAACCTCCGCCCTCTGATTTTCCCGTCTTCCCCTGTCTTAGTTGTTTTCAACACATTTGGAAACACTAATCAATGACCTTATTCAGTGCATGAACCTGTGTATTAAAATGGAAAAATACTGAGCATACAGAGCAATTTTATCACAGTTTCGACACTTTCAGTTGGCTACTTGGAAGATTTCCATATATTACACAAGGTGATGTGGTGGACCAAAGCCAAGGAAAATAAATATGCATCTGCACTCACTTGACTTTTTCAAACTTAATGTATAGATTAGATGATTTAACTTTCTAATACTGCCTTCCTCCATCTCTCTCCTCGTTCAGCGTCTGAGCCATGCGGTGGCTATTTAGATGCAAGCGATGCTGGATACATCACCACACCTGGCTACCCACTTGAGTACCCACCTCACCAGAACTGTCGCTGGGTCATCACAGCCCCTGAGCCTTCGCAACGCATCGTCCTCAACTTTAACCCGCACTTTGAGATAGAGAAACTGGACTGCAGGTAAGGATAGGATGTATGGATGTATGAATGGATTTATTTCAAAGGCATGGGGTGTAGTGCAGACAAAGGGGTTTAAAGAAAAAGAGTGGATTAAAAAAATGTAACGATTTAAATTTGCTTGAGAAGTTAGATTACAGCTAAGGAAAGAGGAGACATTTCTTTCACTTCTCTTTCTTCACCAGCATGCCTATGTTGTTGGCTGTATTTGGTGAACTTCAGCCCACTCTCCTCCTGTTTCTTTGGCTTTAGCTATCCCATAATAATCACTTTGGGACCTCCCTTGGTCCCTTGTCTCTAATTATCAAAGTCTAATTACAACACATTTACTGTTCTGGGATGGTTTTCACACTTCAAAAGAATTAACACAGATTAGAGGATTTGGTGTCCTGCACCGTTGTTGGCTGTTTGGCATTTGTTACATGGTGAGAGTGAAAGAAAGGCAGGCAGTTAGGCAACATGAAATAAAAATACTGAAATCAGGGATAAAGGCAGACTGAAAAGCAAACAGGCATACTGGGAAATGATGGAAAAATGCTGGCAGAGACTGGTTGATATTCAAACAGATATTAAAGGTGACAGAGGGAATGATAGGGAAGCAGTAAGAAAGTTTAAAACATCAAAAATCTTAACAATAGTAAAATCTATTTTTATAGCACCATTGAAAACAAGGTTATACGATGCTTTAAAGAGGAATATGACTGGATATTAAAACAAATATTAAAAACTATAAAAAAGGATAAAATGATGACAAATAGGATTTAGAAGGATCATGGAGCACAAAATCTAAACATGTGATCGAATCAGGTAGTTTTCCGGTAATTTAAGTTAAGTGAAATGACAATTACTTGTAGATCCTAATTTCACATATCTCTTAGGACTTTATGGGCCAGCATGTGCAATGGATTTCTGGCCCAGCCCAAATACCATAAGATGGAAAGATGCTGAGATGGGGGAGCTACTAGTTATCTAAGCAAAAGTCACAGACACAAAATAGATAAACCTAAAAATACATGTACTAGTGCTTTTTCTAAAACAATAAGTCGTGAAGTCTTCTGTCATTTGCCTGTAAATGAAACTACTGGCCTTCCCTTACTCTGTGGGAATGTCATGCTGTGTGAATCCATCCAACACGTAAGAGGAGAGATCACTGCCTCTCAGGAATCTAATGGGCACTATGAGTGTTTGGGGCCACAGATACAAACCCACTGGCACAGGCAAGAGGGCAGATAAAAAGAGGAACACAGACACACAAGCACACACACTTACACTTTTCCCATCTCTCCCGTTATGTCTCTGTTCTGGTGCTTTCCTATCCAGTTATTAACATTTCAGCCATATCAATTATAGATAGGTGAATTTCCCCACACAGATGTACCAAAATCATTCAGACATTTCTTTGTTGGAATTGAAGCATCAATATTTCACTGGCTGGCTGTTTGTTGAAAGGATGAAAGGTTGAAAAGGCCTGCTGTGCTTTGCTCTGTTTTCCTTTACTTTTGCACTGTGGAAACAAACAACATACTTCTCGGCCTGTCTCCCTGTCCTTGTCATTTTTTCACGTTTACACTGCAGTTCTTATCCTTGTACCATTTTGATGCATGAGATGCTCTCTCTCTCCTGTCCACATGTTTCTCCTTCTCTTGCCCATGCTCTGTTTTTCCCTCTCCCCTAACCTTTTGTCTCCCTTCATGCCCTTCTTTCCTATTTCTCTTTGAATTTTTTACATACATTTAAGGTCCAGTAGCTTCCCAAGGGCAGAGAATCTAGCTGAACTTCTAGAAACAACAGGCTTTGCTGTTTAATACAGTATGTGCATGTTTGTGGTTTTTGGTATTGTAAGACTTATGGTCTGTGTCTAAACATTTTTTTACTTTCAGTTTTTTTTCCATTAATGACAAGTTACATTTTTTGAAAAGTGATTCTTCAAACCATGCCAGTAAGATTGAGATATTCACAGTGTTACATGGTGGTAACATCTCCAGGCTAATAGGCTGTTATTTACAAGTGTCCTACTGCGAAGAGCTATTTAGGTCTACAGGCGCCCAACGCCCAGAGTGTGTGTCTGTGTATGTGTGTGTGCAGGGGTAGGCTGAAATTGAGCTGTTAGGTTAAGAGGGCAAAGAGGCCAAAGAGAAGAAGCTGAAGGTGTGTGTATGTGACTGTGGGGGGCAGACGTTATGTGGTCGCCAAGTGATTCTCAGCGACAACCCTGACACACACACACACACACACACACACGCATACCAGCGTCTCCGTCTCTGTCTCTGGCTGTCAAATGTTGTCTCTTTCTGATGCACACGTCTACACATACCTCTCTCTCTTTCTGTCTCTAACTTTTAATTTCGACAGTCTTCTTGAAACAGCAGACGTATGTAATATGGTCATAAGGATGTTGTCCATATGTTCCTTTTCTCAGGTTTGTAGATTGCAGCTTTAGGAAACAGAAAACAGTAAACTTCATTTTCAGTTTATGGAGAGGAGAATACACATAGACACATAGACTCATCTTGTGGGACAAAGGAGTCATCTGTGTTTCTAGACAAAGACTACATTGTGAACAGGCAATATGGTTCCTCTCTGTCTCTCTTTATCACTTAAAAAACTCATGATACACAAAAACAAGTATTAAGACACACACTTGCACAAACAGCCCTGTTATAAATCCCTATGCCCCGGTCAGACAAGGGTTGGTTTATTAGGTCACTGTGTTGAAGCAATCTAATCTATTATGGTCCTGATTGCAATTTAAGATGGTAACCAGTAATCTATGATGCATCACATTTTGTCAAGCACTCCTCTGGCTCTGCAGGCAGAATCGATGGAGAGGTGGTCGGAGAGGGAGAGAGCTGTTTTCATTAAGATACATACAGTAGCCAGTCAAGTGCAGGGAGCCTGCTGGAGGGAGTGAGAGAGACGAACAGCAAGACTGATAAACAAAAAAGCTTGTGCCCCTGCTAAAATATCTGTAGAATATTGACATGGCTAATCATGACTCACCATAACTTCCCTTTTCCCATTAAATGACAAATGGCAATGGAGTACCACATAAGTCCATCACTGATGACAGGTTTCAGTTATCACCCAACAACTGTATCTTTAGTTTTTGTGTGTATTTCTTAGAAATCCTGAGTAGATCAAAACCACATGATGAACGGGTACATAGACAGAAGACATTGTTTGGATATGGTTAGGTGTGTCTGTGTTCTATGTTGCAGTTCACAATCATAATGTTTTTTTTTAATCCACCTTCATTTGCAGTTAGTGTTGTAAAAGTTATTTTATATAACTGGTACTGAAATTTCTTCTTTATTTTCTCTGAGAGAGTTTTATGTTTGGTTTCACTTTTACTCAACACACCCAAGCCTTCAACTACAACTACTAATCATGGAAACAAGAAGATGGTTTGTATTAAATAGACTGTAACTGAAAGTAACTGACTCAGTTTAGCTTGGTGGGACTTCTGAAAATTCATATGAGCCTCAGCCATTGGATCATAGTTTTTTTAAATATATGTAGCCTTTTGAGGCAGCGGTTGGTTGTCTACTTCATATTTTCCTCTTAGCTCACTGCCCTGCTCTGTCCCTGAAAGATCTCTATTTGGAGTGTCTTGAAAGAACATGTGTGCAGGAGCACACACACACACACACACACACACACACACACACACACACACACACACACACACACACACACACACACACACACACACACACAGAGAAACAAACACACTGCTGAGGGAAAAGTGCAGCGTCAGGGTCTGTTGAGGGGAGGCTCAAATCATCCTGACAGGTACCTCCTCCCTCTATCCTCTCCTTTTTCCTCCTGGGTCTCTCCCCCTCCTCACCCTCTCTCCCCTTCATTCATCTCACCCTTCCTCACCGCTCCCACCCCTCACCACTGTCCGATGGACCCCATTTATCATCTTTCATCTGCTCTCTCACCTTCCTCCGCCCCACCCTGTGTGGCCTACTCCCTGCATGCCTCCTTCTTCATCACCTCTCCTCTCCTCTTCTTATTCAGTCTCCTGTCTCTGCTTCTGTCTAACT
The DNA here is from genome assembly GCF_016859285.1 of Xiphias gladius. Taxonomy (NCBI): domain Eukaryota; kingdom Metazoa; phylum Chordata; class Actinopteri; order Istiophoriformes; family Xiphiidae; genus Xiphias; species Xiphias gladius. The sequence continues at coordinate 7,629,055 of NC_053415.1, read as the reverse complement.
TCTCTGCTTCTTTCCTTCCCTCCTTCTCCCCTTCACACCCTCTTCCTTCTGCAGGGTGCCAATCTTTTACAGGCCAAATCATTATTCAGCATTGCACATGAGAAATCACAGGCAGCTAGGCAAATGAGACACTCTCCTCCTTTTCCCTCTCTCCTTTTCTTATTTTCTCATTTCCCTCTGCTCCCCCTCTGTCCCTCTTTAAAATGCATCTTTTCCTCTCTCTTTACCAGTTATAGACTTTTCCTCAGCTTATATCCATCTTCATCCTCTTTTATCCCTCCATCTGTCTATCCATCACTTAAATCCCTTTTCAATATGTCTATTTGTCACTTTTTTCTCATCTTCTCTTCATTCTCCACCGTCTCCAGTCCTCCATTACCTCAGTTGACACCCAAGTCAGATGCTATCTGTATTAGTAATATAAGAAACACACACATGCAGACAAACACACGCTCATATACAGTATAAGAGTTAAACATAAGCTTGCATAAACAAAAGTAGAAATGCACACCCAGAGGTGCAAAATTTTTTGAGCTCTAAAATAAACTCATGTACAGTGTAAGCACAAGAGGCAGACAGGCACGTAGGCACTTTCATGGTTATGTGGCTTACACAATAAGTGTGGAGTAAAGCAGTGAGTTAAGAAGTGATTTATATGACAGAGAAGCTGCAGTCAACGATAATGGTTTCACTAATGATTTAGACCTTGTCTTTGTACTCTGCCTCAATCAATCACTTAACTTCATGCTAGGTCTGTTTTCTTTTTTCTTCACTTCTCTTCTCTTCTCTGCTCTTCTTTTCTCTTTTCTTCTTTTCTCTTCTCCTCTCTCAGCAAGCCAACTAGCACAAATGTAATCTGAAACAAATATTTTAATATGAGCTTTGTAAAAGAACATACTGTCCCTCGAAACTAGATTATGGTGGAAGTTTAGGTGTATTCAATCACTGGAACACAACTGACTAACAGGTAGAAGTCCTAGGGGCATGAGCAAGAGAAGAGCAACAGGGAAAGTGATGTGATGTGACACTGGCCTTAGGGCAGAAGGGGGAAAAAAAGTTGGAGGTAGAGATGAAGAGACTATATGACAGATAGAGGAACAGCATGTAGAGGGACAGTGGATGTTCAGTTACCAGCTGTGGGCATTTAGCAGCTGCCTGCACGCTTTAATTAATATCACAGTGACGCTACCAGCAGGAGAGTCATGCGTCCAGACAGGCATCCACTAATGCTATTAGAAAGCTACAGAGAGAGTACAGTTTGAGGTTTATTTACCTGCTTTTGTTAATCAAAATTCCTCACCAGGCAAACTTCACAGTGATAACACCAGATCCCCACAAAGTAATGCAACCCATGCTTTTACCCCCTACAGCTGGGATCACAATTGCATTGCCACTTTTTTTTCTTTTTTTTTTTCTTACCTGAAACTACAAATTTATGTAGTTTAATTTTGTTGTGTAAAGTGGTAAAGTGGTACGTGAAAAGCTCCAACTGGATTAAGAAGAGAAAAGATAAAGCAGTTAGGATATCAACTGTTAGTCTGCTCAGAGTCTTGCT
>NC_053415.1:7617500-7625000 GCF_016859285.1 Xiphias gladius | reverse complement strand
ACCCCCAAATCTCACATAATGTCAGATATTCTAGTCAGTTAACTTCCAAAAGTCTACTTGTCTACAAGTCTACTTCCACAACTCAACACAAATCTGTGCTAGCAATCCATCATGAATGCTTGTCCTTCTTTATATCTGTAACCACCCGTGGTACATGTTTGGAACAACAATTTATTTTATCATCATTTCCTTCATTTAAGCAAGGAAAAAAAAAATCCTGTACACAGCTTGTTAACAAGCAAATTTCAGGGAAAAGAGTGGGAGAAACAATTTCAGGATTTTTGTACTTCCCTATGGCAAGACTCAGCAAATCACTGATTGGCTGCAGTGAAATATATTTGGGGAGAGGAGAGAGAGACCGATGATGGGATTAAACAGTTTGTTAGAATCCGTGTTCCTCCTACACAGAGACAGATTGGAAACCGCAAACCCTTCTTTATATCCATCTGAGTCCATGGCCACCAGTCTGTGTGTGCTTCAGTGTGTTTATGTGTAAGACAGATAGTGTTTGTGCAGGTGTTATGTGTATGTGTGTGTGCTGACTTAGAAGTAGCTGCGTATGTCTTTCTGCTTTCTACTAAAGACACAGAGCTGTAGGGAGGGAAGGAAGGACACCTGTCTCTGACTGCCTGAGGGGAGGTGTTGGCAGAGTGACTGTAGTGTCATGTTCTCTCTCTGACTACCTTCACACTCTTTATCTATTTATCTTGCTCACTCACTCTCTCACTCTCTTTTCCCTATCAGCATTATTAATTAAGCAGATTTTTAAATTCAAATATTCACAAATTCTAGTATCCCCCCATCTCTACCTCCTCTGTCTCTCCCACACACTAACCAGTGGCTCTTGGCCACTGGTTATGTGCCTGACAGCACATTAGAGAAAGCTACAGATGAAAACGGGACACAGAGAGAAAAGGCGTAAGATGCAAGCGTTGAAAAATGAAACATTGAGAAATAATTAGGTTAGGAGTGAGCCAGGAAGAGAAAGAAAAAGAGATCTTGTCCGGATACGAAAGGCCATTAAACAAAGTTGTCATTTCACAAAACAGGAGGAGGAATCTGTCTCTGTGATGATGTGTTCTCTTGGGAAATATGACAGGAACTATGACACATACACATGCACACATACACACGCACACACACACAAACACAGATGCACACACAAACACAGATGCACACACACATGCTCAGAGTGCTGTGACAGCTTGGGTCATAACTGTGGTGATAGTTCCACACACAGCAGACAGAAAACATGATGGGAGAATTAGTGGTGTATAGCCCCCATTATGTCGGGAGCTTTCTCACCTGTCAGAATACACACACTCACTTATATGAAGACACTAAGAGACACAGATTCAGAGACGACTGCTTGACACACACACAGGAAGAGTAAGAGCAAAAACACTCTTATGTGTATCTATACACACATACCATTGTGGATATGCACAATAAAGTTCTCATCTGTGTACTTGACAGCATTTTGTAAAGCTGCTGGGTTCTGTAGTCTTGAATTCACTCCCGTTTTCTGTGGTTTCCTCATGTCTTATTTTTACAAGACAAGAAGTATAAGACGAATGCACATGAATAAACACTCATTTAATAACTGTCCCTCTGATGGCAAGAGTAAGACAAAATGGGAATGTAGCAGCAAAACATATCCAGCACTTATTTAATCTTGTCCACGTCAGCTGGACATGTCAAATCCCATGAAGACCAGTTCTGTTAACAAAGCCATATTTAATGGATTCACCTCCCATTTGAGAACAAACAGCTGGTCCCCTAAAATCAAACCACCAACTCTCTAGGGTTGAGACTTGGTTGTTTGTTGTAAGGTTAAGGGTTAGGTTCAGCATAACTGTGAATGCATGCTAAGAGATAGTGAAAAGATTAACACCCCTTTTATATTTATGTATCTTTAATGTGTCTGTACAGTAGCAACAAAATACCATGTGCTTTACTTTTATCACCTCGTGGTACATGATACCTTCATCTGTTGAGGCACTGGGATGTCTTCTGTCATGGGCTCATGGTATTTTTAAAAAGTAAATTAATGTCACGTTGAAGCACACCTCTGTATGGAAAAGGCAAAATACTTTGGGGTCCTTTTGAGGCTGAGGTGTGTTCATTTGATTACTTTAGAGGAATGTAGAAAGCTCAATATTGGAGCAAATAACAGTGCTGTGGTCAGAAGTGATCGATATAATGGATGCAGATGAGCAAAAAGTCCATCCATAATTTTGCTTTACTTTAAGAAAGTCCTTCATTAGAAATTAAGCTCAACTTTATATCTTCCTTCATGACAAGTGGCCCAAGGAATTTCTTTCCAGGGAGCTATTTTAGAGCCAAGCAGGTGTGTCTTTGGTATCCAGACACGGAGGCAACACTCCTGCTGTGGCTCTGGAGATAGGTCCTAACATTTGAGGTCAGAAATTGTGAAAGAAACGGGAATAAAAATAGATTTGAAGTCAGTACCTTCCTTTTAAAGAGGAAAACAGGCCCTGGCACCATTAATGCTGATGTATAATGTTCAGCAATAATAAATATATGAATGATGATATATGATGATATGGCAAGAGAATAGTCAAAGTCGCTTGTGGATATTCCTGTTATCTTGTTATTAGTCTTTTTGTACAGAGGAATCCTGGTTAATTGAGACAATCCTCCCCTTAAAAAACAACCCCCCATAGTTCGTCTATGTAAGCTTATTGTGACCCATAGTTAGGTTTTGTTGTTAGGTGAGCTTTAGTGGCGGTAGTAATTATTACGGGAGCAAAGGAGGAAGTCCGATGACGTAGTTTTCTGAGCGACAAACTCCACATTGGGAGGATATCAGGGTGGTTGGATTGGTTGACAAAGACAGAACTGCCACATGGGAGACCGCTGTTTGTTTCCCATTTCAGACTGGTAGTCAGTGTTGTTTCTTTTATCCATGACCGTTCCACAACCTTAACTGTGTGTTTAGTATTGTAACCATGACGACAAAGGTCCTCTAACCCTAAGGAAGTACTTATTTTAACCGAGACCATGATCTTTTCATACCTAAATCTAACCAAACTGTAACGGTGGTTCATAACCAGAACCATGTGTTTATTATTGTTACCATGACGACAAACGTCCAGTATGCCTGCCGTTGGCACTCTCCTATGGATCATATCCTGAGGGTAGGGACAAGCGACCTATGTTGTCATTTAGGACTTGTTGGGCTCTATTCGTTCATTTAATACCAACATGATCAGTTATGATTAACAGGCCCTAGTTGGCATAAAGAGGGAGAGGTTTCTAAGGAAAGGGAAAGATGCAAATTAGAGTCATTTGTTCCACATGAATCCTTTTCTAGCATCAAAGGCTGTAGGGTTCATCCCTAGTTCAAACAGTTTGACCATAATTCGATTCAGTTCAATTCAGTTTTATTTATACAGCGCCAAATCAAAACAGAGTTTATTTCAGGGCACTTTTCATATAAAGCAGGTCTAAACCGTACTCTTTATAGTTATATTTACAGGGGGGGGCAGAAGGGAGGAAAGAGAACATAGCACAATACAGGTTCTACATAAAGATGTATAATAATAATTATACTAATAATAAAACTAATAATTATAATAATAGAGCTAATAATCAGACTAAATATAATAATAATAATGATAATAATTGAAGCAGTCTGGTTGAGCAGAATCATGGGGGTAGTAGGCGATCTGCAGTCACAGATCCAGACTCTCCAGAGGCAGAAATAGCTGCAGAAAGTGACATTGAGGAGAGAGGAGAGAGACGAGAAAGCAAAAAACTATGGGAGAGAAAAGAAGCCAAGTTAGTAACAAACATTGATGGGATATGAATGTGTATGGGTGGAGAGGGAGCTTGGTGCATCATGGGAAGTACCCTGGAAGTCTAGGCCAGGGAAGGAATGGTTCAGGCAAGCCTGAGCCAGCCCTAACTATGTTATCAAAAAGGAAGGTTTTAAACCTGCTCTTAACGTGGAGAGGGTGTCTGCTTCCTGGACCCAAACTGGAAGAAGGTTCCACAGTAGAGGAGCCTGACAACTGAAGGTTCTGCCCCCCATTCTGCTTTTGGAGATTTTGGGAACCACAAGTAATCCTGCATTCTGGGAGCGCAGTGTTCTAGTGAGGTAATAGGGTACTATGAGCTCTTTAAGATATGAGGGTGCCTGACCATTAAGTGCTTTGTAAGTGAGGAGGAGGATGTTAAATTCTATTCTGGGTTTTACAGGGAGCCAGTGCAGTGATAATAACACAGGAGAAATGTGATATATTTTCCTAGTTCTTGTCATAGTCACGCTGCGGCATTCGATATCAACTGGAGAGTATTTACATATTTGTTGGGAAAGCCTGATAATAAGGCGTTGCAATAATCCAGCCTAGAAGTAAGAAAAACATGGACTAGATTTTCAGCATCTTATTGAGACAAGATGTGCCTGAATTTTGAAATGTTACATAGGTGAAAAAAGGCAGTCCTTGAAGTTTGTTTCATGAGGGAGATAAAGGACATATCCTGATCAAGGATAACTCCGAGATTCCTAACGGTGGTGCTGGGGTTAAGTATACCATTAGATAATGTGTTTCTGAGGTTTTGGGGCCAAGTTGCAGGTCATCCAGGTCTTTATGTCCTTAAGAAATGCTGGAAGTTTAGCTAACTGATTGGTTTCATTAGGCTTCCTTGACAAGTACAATGTGGTATCATCTGCATAACAATTGAAGTTTAAGAAGAGGTGTAATTACAGCTTTTTCACAGGATTGTGGTACATAGTCTGTTAATAAAGACAGATTGATTATTTCTAATAAATTAGATAAAGTGATAAACTAAGGTTTAAAACTTTCTTAAGCAGCCTAGTTGGGATGGGGTCTAAGAGACAAGGTAATGGTTTAGATGAAGACATTGTTGAAGTTAGTTGGTGAAGGTCGATGGGAGAAAAACTGTCTAAGTATAAATCAGGTTTTACAGCTGTTTCTAGGGTTCCTGCTTTTGAGGATAAATTGTTGCCAGTTGAGGGCATGAGATGCTGAATTTTGTCTCTAATGGTTACAATTTTATCATTAAAGAAGCTCATGAAGTCATCACTACTGAAAGCTATAGGAACACATGGATCAATAGAATCATGACTCCATGTCAGCCTGGCTACAGTGCTGAAAAGAAACCTGGAGTTGTTTTTATTTTCCTCTATTAAAGATGAGTAATAGGCTGCTTTTGCATTACAGAGGGCCTTCCCTATATGTTCTAAGACTGTCATACCAGGCTAAGTGGGATTCTTCCAGTTTGGTGTAATGCCATATCCTTTCAAGTTTCTGCAGTGTTTGCTTAATATGCAGGTTTGGGGATTAAACCATGGAGCTAATGTCTTTGTTTTATTATCTTCTCTTTTAGGGAGGCAATGAAGTTGATACTCATGCTCATTGAGCCTGCAGCACTATCAAAAGAATATCACTGTGGGAGGGAGTTAAGTTAGCATAGAAGTCCTCTATATATTGTAACATGGCAGTTATATGAGTTATACTTGACTTTAGGTTTAGGGTTGATAAATAGGCTTGAGTCGAAAGTGGCTGCAAGTCCACCTCCTCAGCTGGTGCCTCGGGGAATGTGAGTATTAATATGACTGGGGGCATGGATTGATCTGTGAAACTAAATCAGTCAGTGAGACTAAATATGTCAATATAATGTTCTGATATTAGACCATTTACTAATACAGCTTTAGATGGGAGCGATCTAGTGTTTAAGAGTCCACGTTTAATTCTCCTATTTTGTTGTATTTTGGCAGTGATAGTCTCAATTTTTATTAGGTTTTTGTGTCTAACTCCTCTTCTGTTTATTTTTGAGTTCATTAATTTAGGTGGTTCGGGGGCAGACACAATCTCTGTGGGGTTTTGGGTGGGTGACTGCTTTAATGGAAGCACAGAGAAGCGTGTAAGACTGCAACTCTGCCTCCTGGTCTCAAGTTGGGTGAGATCCTGAATCGGTTTTCTTTGGGATTTTTACTGCTGAACTGCTGTGAATGTTAGAATACTGTTTCCTTATGCAAGCTGAAAGGGAGCACGTCATCTTGCATTCTTACTCACCTATTGTTTGTATTAGTAGTAGTATAATCTATAAAATGGCATTCTGTACACCGTAAAGCTTGTAGCTGTTAGAGTATATAATCACTCAATTACAGTGCAGTTACAGAATTTTAAAATATGGTTGTCTTTCTATTTTTGCCTCATGCAGGTGGTTCTTTTCCTAGTCTTCTGCTGCATTCATTTGAATTGTAATGACACCCATGCCTGTGCTGATAGGAACTCTGCTGTCAGAGGTCCCTCTAGACACTGAAAAATGCAAACAGTTTGCTCATTGCTTCCTTTTTGTAGCCAAAATCCAATGTGATGCCTTCAAGATGAAAGAACTAATAAAGAAAAAAATACTAATAATATCAGAATCAAAGCAGCTTGTGAGGATTTGGCTGTTTCCTCTAAGTCAAATTAAATTAAATTTTGTTTCTCAAAACATCTCATAAGTTCATTCATTAAATGTCCTTTTCTTTAAGTATGTAGGGTTGTAGATACTTGATACTGTGATCGCATGTCAGTGAAAGTGAAAATTTAATATTCGCTTTAACTGCTAGAGTTTCCTCAAACTGCAAATCGCAGGACGGTAATAAATGGTGCTGAATTTCAGTTAAATTTAATTAATCACTCTAAATATGTAGCTAAGAAAGAAGGTATATATAAATATTTGTTTTTCCTCTTCAGGTATGACTATGTAGAGATCCACGATGGAAACTCTGAGTCAGCTGATGTACTGGGGAAGCACTGCAGCAACATCGCTCCTGCACCAATCATATCGTCAGGCCCCTCACTCCACATCAAATTCGTATCAGACTACGCCCACCAGGGGGCAGGCTTCTCGCTGCGCTATGAAATCTTCAAAACAGGTAAATGGATGCTACTGTTACTGTTCTTTTCGTTTTCACTTGTACTTAGGAAATTATATTTCATTTGACCCTGATAGTCAGATTAGGTCACATTAGCAGGCTCTAAATACAACATGTACATTAAATACATGTTGAACAGCCAGGCACTGTTTAAAAAAAACACAAAACTTAAACATTGTCCTGTAAATCACATGGGAAAGGGAAATGTGTGTAAAACAGATGCAATGTAAAAGTGTGTGTAAAGAACCATATTTAAAATTTTTCTCAGTGGTGCAATCAAAAACAGGCATTTTGAGATTCAATATTTCACCTTATATACAATATGAGAGGCATTAGAACAAGAAGATACAGATATACAGTTTGTGCCGTTGTTTTAATTATAGTGATACCCCACTCAAAGTCTGTCTCTGTAGATGACCGTCACATATGGCAAGATATGGGGGAACAGGATTTTAGAGGGATTGCACCTTTACAAATAGGCTAGAAGTAACTGTATTACAAGCTACTCATACACAACTCAGCATGCTTCATTAGGTGACCAAGCCCCATTTATCTCCCTGGTGTCATGGGAGAAAGAGAGAAAA
>NC_053415.1:7527500-7612500 GCF_016859285.1 Xiphias gladius | reverse complement strand
ACAGTAGATTTCTGCATGCCAGCGTACCAGACACACATCACATAGACATCACATAAACACACACATATTCATAACACATATTCATTCATTTAGATGAATGAAAGCGTTCGCATGCCAGCTCACTACAAACACACATTGATAGACCTTGTCCTGTCTTCCAGATCACTGCCCGAGCGCCAGATCTACCCAGCAACACATGCACAAGCACTTACACACACGCACACACATACACACACACACACGCGCGCGCACACACACACACACACAAACACATAGACACACTTCCGCTAACCTTACCCCACAGTGAAACACGTGTTTTATTCACACTTACCCATTTCAAACAGATTGGAAGAGAGTAGAAAAGAATAGGAAATGGGGGTGGGTGGGTTTGGGGGGGGAGTGGGGGAGCTGTGGAAGTTGAAAAGATGCATGGGAGGATGGTAAAGAAAGAACAGCAGGAGAGAGGAGAATAAGAAAGACCTGAAAAGAGAAGAAGATAAGTGGGGGATGCACAATCTTGCAAGAGGAAGAAGAAATGAAAGGAGAGAGGAGGTGAGAGGTACAAAAGAGAAATCAATAGACAGAAAAAGAGACAGATGTACATACAGTATAAATACATGTGGAGCACACTACAAGAAGTTCTGAACATTTCCAACAAATTTCAAATGCAGTCCTTTTTCGATTTGAGTGTACTTAAAAAGTATTAGAGGGACAAGGTAGAGACAAGCATTACACTACGAGAGCGGAGACGGAGGAGAAGGGAAGGAGGAGGAGAAAGGAGGGCACAAGTGTTTCTGCGATATTCATGAACATGAAGTAATGAGAAGGGAATAAAATCGCTGCCGGCAACAGAACTGGTCAGGCATTCACTCTACACACACAGTCACACACGCACACACACAAATGCTCACAGTCACGCAGATCCACGCTATGCAGGAACAGACTCTGCAGGGGGGCCAGACGCAAGGGGAACTCCATGAGAGACAGTTTGTGTCTTTGTGAGGGTGCGTGTTTGCTAAGACAAAGACAGAGATACCAAAAATAGACAGACAACGTATAACACACTAAAAATTGATGTTGTAGTGAAAAATGGATAATCACATCACATAGACATACAGTTGGCATTCATGCAGATTCGCAAACAAACTACAATGTGGAAAGAGTATGTAAATGTATCCAAGCTCTATCACAATATAGCGGACATAAATCAGTCAAATGAGCAGACAGATTCAGACGTATATTCCCCACAACTACTGCTATGTCCAGTGATCAGTGAAATTCCAGAAGTAAGAGAAAAGCAAGTGCTGGAGACAGCATCAATATTCCCAGTTACACCTACAGAAGTTTATTTGATTATGAATTTCAAAGACTCGGCAGAAGTAAAGAAATGGCAGACAGATACATATGCTTGCCGCTTAAGGCATCTGTCAGTTGGCAAACTGACTGACTGAGTCCATACAGTACTCATTCAGTGTAACAAGCTAGTTTCCATGGAGATCTCCAATGACAGTAACCATTTCAAATTCATCTTTTAAGTTTGGAGCATTTCTCTCTCTGACTTACTTCTGTTTGTATCTACACCTGCCATGTAGTGATAGCAACACACTAGTAACAACTGCAGTCTTCCATTAGGGTCTACACTGGATCCGTTCATCCACAGCACTACTGTGCACGCCGAAGCGCACAATACACAATCAATATAGTTAAATGCTTGGTCCAGAAGTAAATACTTAAAACCTAAAACCACACTTTGGGTCACAGTTGCAAGCTTAAAGTGTAAGCTGGTAAGTTGCCAATGTAGATAACTAAATTGATTAAAATTGATGTGTGTTTGTTCTGTCCGATTCTTGTGAGACAGACGACTGAAAAACGCAGCTGTAACACATCCAGTGTGGACAGGTCGTTTACCAACGCACATAACTGTACATGGGAACACCCACATACTCACTTTCTCTTCATTTACTCATTAAGGCACAAAGGCACAATACCAGACACCCAAACAGACTAGAGAGAAATGGGTTATCATAAGAGGCTTAGACATTTTGTGTGTGCGTGTGTGTGTGTGTGTGTGTGTGTGTTTGTGTGTCTGCGTATGTGTGTGTTTTGTGTGTGTGTGTGTGAGAGAGAGAGAGAGAGTATTAATAGAAAGGATATTACAGTAATTTAGGAATGAAGATCCCCAGATTAGCCCCAGATCACTGGGTTTGCATATGTGTGTGCACTAGCGTGTGTGTGTCCGTGTGTGTTTGTGAGCGTGTGTGTGTGTGTGTGTGTGTGTGTGTGTGTGTGTGTGTGTGTGTGTGTGTGTGTGTGTGTGTGTGTGTGTGTGTGTGCGCACATATGATGATATGTAAAGCTTGTCATAATAGCTAGACCACCCAATCATGATACTATCAACAGATTCCACCCTCTTATTTTCCTGTGTCTCTCAAACCATGTCTGGCTCATTTATGTCTGTTAATTTTTCTTAGAGATTGGAGTGGGGTTTGTGGCTGTCTCTTCATTGTCCCAGGAGATGGCAGTGATAAAGCTCCTTGCTCAAGTGCACTTTAGACAAACAAGCAGATGCATTTTTTTCTGTTATGGACACTCAAACCTCGGCTTTCTGTCTCTGTCCTCTGTATTTTTACTTTCTCTCATACACTATCGAATCTTTGACTTTGCAGAGTGTGAAAAGGTTACTGATTAACGACTTGAAAGCCTTACAGGTTAAAATCTGTTTCCCACAAAACACAGCAACTGCATTTAAAGTACATAATGTGGCATCAGTTAATCTCACATAGCCATTCTATCTAGTAAAGAAAACTGAGATAGCAATAGGTATTGAGTTGGCTGTGAGTTTGAAAGCACCCTCCTCTAAAAACAGCACCTCTGAGTGTCTGCCCAGAATATTATCATCAGTTTGAAGTATAATGACAGTCTAAGGTGTCTTCACCCTTTTTTTGTGCTTATTTTTCACTTTTCCAGATAAGATCACAAGCTGCTATTAATATATATCTTCTAGTTAACGTATGTCACTTCAAATGTTTTGTGTCTCTGTGTTCTCATCTCAGGTTCAGACTGTTCCCGTAACTTTACCAGTCCCTCGGGTGTCATTGAGTCCCCGGGCTTCCCTGACAAATACCCCCACAACCTGGAGTGCTCCTTCATCATCATCGTCCCCCCCAGCATGGATGTCACCCTCACCTTCCTCACCTTTGACCTGGAGAACGACCCCCTGCCAGGCGGAGAGGGGGACTGCAAGTATGACTGGCTGGAAGTGTGGGACGGACTCCCAGGAGGTGAGACACTGATTAAATCTGTTTTGTTTTTGGATCATGTTGATCATCTAAAAATGATGAAGTTGTTGGTGAGAATTTTGATAACACTGTTAATAAGGATGATCTAGATGGAGGTGTTGAAGAATAATTCAGCCATTTCATGAGTCAATACACTGAGCAAAGTGAAAATGGTGTGTATTCTGACCTGCCTACATCATTATTGACTGAGGTGGAGTAGAAACTATTTTCGTAGCTATGCGTTGGTAGATGAAAGCTAAGCTTACAGGCAGCATTTTGGCACCTACTCTGGAGAAATAACATAACTTTTAAAGGAGAAAATAAAATAGGAGTTGTTAAGCGGAGGGAGAAAATAGGGGAGGTGAAAGGAGGAATGGTAGAGAGCTAGGATATTTCAGGTCTAGCCGCTAGAAGGAGTGGAAGAGTTTAGAAGGACACATCTAAGGCACAAAGACCTTGGATCTAGTTTCAAGAAATGGAAGAGGTAGAGAGAAAGAGAAGAGCAGTGGAAGGGCAGTGAAAAGTCCTCAGCTGTAGGGAAAGACTGGAACAAACAAAGGCAATGCTGAGATGAATAGATGAGGCCAGAGAACTTCTTGTCTGCCTTCAAGAAGAGGACTGGAAAAAAGAGAAACAGGAAGGGAGTTCAGCAAGTGATGCTGGAAAAGAGGGAAGAACATTCATTTTGAATAAATAAATATTATACAGTTTTATTTTAGTTGTTGATCATTTTATTTGTAGTTTGTTGTCTTATACTGTTTTCATGACATCATTAATAAATACCATCTATCTTTTTTAGTCTTACACATTGAAAAATTTTGGCAACATTTTTAATTGCTTAATTCTCAAATCTTCTAAGGTACTTAGAAATCACCTGGCAAAGACTGAACAACGTTAGCAGCAAAGGAGAGCAAACAATGGTGCTTTTCTCTCTATGAATACTGCAAATATGAATTTAGCCTGAGGGGGGAAGAAAAGTCAGAGAGATGGTAAAAGGAAAAGAGGTTGGTTAAAAGGAGAACAGAAAAAAAGCCACAACATCTTTGCTCCCTCTTTTTCAGAGGATTTAAAAGAAGACAAGAGAGGTTAAGCAAAGTTGAAAGCACAAAATGAAGATGACCAGAAAGGCAAAAAAAGAGCAGTGGAAGAGGAAGAGAGGATAAAAGGCTTCTGCAGAGAGTGAAGGAGAGAGTGTACAAGAAGGATTGCAGGATGAAAGGAAAGGAAGGAAAGTGAAATGAAGTGGGAGGAAGTTGAAATAGGAAGAAAATATTCATAATGAGATACAGAGGTGAAGGACTTGGTTTCACCTTTTGCATGGGTGTAGGGACCTGAGCAGGAAGAGAAGACAAGGAAAGAGACAAGCAGGAAAGAGAAAGACCATGTGTATTTCGTAAAAGGTTAAAAGTATGGAAGTAAGGGAGGAGATGTTGAGAGGAGAGCTGCCCTGAGAACTTAGTTTTGACTTGATTAGAAAGAGAGAGAACTAGAATATTAAGAGTTTGGGGTTGTTTTGTGTGAGTCTGTGTTTTTGCATTTACCCCCATGTATGTGTATGAGTGAAATTGTTATATCCCAACCTTTTTTTTACCAAACTTAATTCTGTAACTAATCCACATACTAAATTATAAAACTATCAGCATAGGTAAAAGTGTGTGTGTGTGTGTGTGTGTGTGTGTGTGTGTGTGTGTGTGTGTGTGTGTGTGAGTGTGTGCCTTCTGTCAACCTGCCTTCTGTCAACTTTATATGCTGCTGAAATGAAATTCATAAATACAAAGGGAGACAGAAAAATGAGATGATTTTGATCCATAAGCTAGACATATTAAATATTAAATCCTAAAAAATATTAAATTCGCTTGACCAGAATTTTAACATCTGTAATTATTTATTGAAATTGTGGATTTGACATTTTCTTCTGCTCTGTTCTGTTCTGTTCTCTTCTCCCTGTTTTCTTCACCACCATCAAGAAAAGAGTTATGACCATTATTTGCTCAAGAGCCCTATTTCAAATATCCACCCATTCCAAAAGGGAAGAAAAAAATCAATACCACTGATCAATTGCCAGCTTTTTTCTTGTCTCCTATCCCCTTCCTCCTCCTTCACAAACCTCCGCATGTGTGTATCTTTGTGTGTGAGAGAGGAGTTAGGGAGTAGCATGATGAATCATACTATCTGTGCTCCCACCCTTTCACACACACACATACACACATACAGCCTAGGGCTCAAAATCACACCCATCTGTTTGTGTTGACATATACAAGTTGTGGTATTAGAGAAGAAGACAGCAGAGGAATCACTTAGATCCTTGGATTTACACACACACACACACACACACACACACACACACACACACACACACACACACACACACACACACACACACACACACATATATATATATATATATATAAATACTACACATAGTAAAACCATGTCCAGTCCAGAGATAGAGTTGATAGATGAAGGGAAGATGGGTGCTGACATTAGAGGGTGGAGCGATGTGCAAATGTCAGTGGAAAGTGGGAGTGATAGAGGTAATGGAACGGAGAGAAAACAATGCAAGTAGTAAAGGATATAGACAAATTTGAGGATTGAGGGATGAAGAGATTGATACAGCAATGAAAAATTAACAAACCATCTTGACATCTGGTTGAGTGATATCATGGTAACACAGTTATGGCATTCTTTCATGAGTCAAATAAATAAAATAACAAATGATGTCAAACAGAAGTTGAACAAAATTTGAACAGACTGATGGTTAATCAAATAATTCTTGTTTGATTGACAGTGGGCCCTCTGATTGGTCGTTACTGTGGGACCAGGGTGCCTCCCGAGATCCAATCATCTACTGGGATTCTCTCTCTGTCTTTCCACACTGACATGGCTGTGGCTAAAGATGGCTTCTCAGCTCGATACAACATGACACACAAGGAAGTCAGTGAAAGTAAGTATAAGTTAACACTCGCTGTTTGTGTCTTTTTTTTCTAAACAAAAAATGGTTGGATAATCATCTAAATCCCCTCTCCTCTCCCTTTAGCTTTCCACTGTAGTAATGCATTCGGTATGGAGTCAGGAAAGATCACAGATGACCAGCTCACAGCCTCGTCAAGTTTTTTTGATGACCGCTGGCTGCCAAGACAGGCCCGACTCAATTACAATGACAATGGATGGACGCCCAATGAAGACAGCAACAGGGAGTACATACAGGTATGTTTTTGTCCTCAACTGTGGTGTGGAAACATGGTGCAGTAGAATTCAGTTGCAGCTCAAATTCAAATTAAATTTCAAGAATGGCAGAATCACAGTCCAGTCACATAGTTTCAGTCATACACCACGATTAAGGCTTTTTAGACTTGATTCAAAAAATCTTACAAGTGTTCACATGCTATTTGGCCACAATTGAAGCTCTTCACTTCATGAAAAGTTAAAGGTTGGACAGATCTATACCTTCCTATACCTAACTGGACAAACGCTGGGGTTTTATTTCTATTTCTTTACGATTTCTAAAGGGGAAAAACATGGCAGCTTTTTTATAAATTTTGTAAAATGTCTTGTTAATTACTGACCAGTGTGGTAAATACATCTCAGTTTTTAAGTCAGCTTTGAGAGCTAGAAACTTTGGTTTATCATTGCCTAAACCTATTTTATATATGTGACCCCTTAAAACAAAGCAATGCAGTGTGGGGTCACAGGTTGGAACCTACTGGTCTAAACTGTTAGTAGTGTGCAGATTGGTCTGGCTGCCGGCTGCAAGGCTCAGTTGATTCTCAGTTTTCCCGACAAAAATGTCCCCACACAAAGCTTGCCAGATTCAGACTTGCTTTGTAGGGCTAAGGTTTTTCATCATCTTTGAAGTCATAGATAGCCCATGATACCTGTAAGATGTTCATAGAAATGATGAAACATTGAGTTCTAATGTTCAGGTAACAGAGAAGGAGCCGCTGAGGCACCGGTGTTTTGCTCAAAAGAGCAAGAACAAGGCAAATGGCTTTTGTGCCTGGCTGCACAGATGAAACCTAACTTTCTCGTTGGAGGCAGCTTCTCTTATTTTAATCTGTGTACAGCACTTCCTCTGTTAATGTGGAGGAACAATGTCACAATCACAGATAGTCACGGAAAGATGTCGATAAAAGCAGTGGTCCTGATTGTCAGAGCTCCTCTGTAGCCAGACTCTGGGCCAAAAAATTACAGAAAGGGACTGTGGCCAAGAGGCAGCACAAGGCCAAGTTCCCATCAGTCTCGCTTCCTTCCTGTCTTACCTCCACTGCAGCTAAAGGCTCTTTCTCTACAACCCACTCTTAAAATTAGCTGACATTACAGATCTTGTAAACATGAATCAGTTGCTGAAAGACTCTCTCTACATTTTTCAAGACAGTTTTTTTTTTTTTTTGACATTCAGATGGCCCATATAATCTCCATAAACCATGGAAAGATCCCTGATTTAGATTTTATTGTTTGGGACACATTAGATCTTTTTTATCTTCATAAAAATGGTTTGAGAGATGGCTGGAAATGCAGCTTCTATATCTCTTATGCTGTCTTTCTGTGTCTCTGCGGTCAGCAGTGTTGTGGTCAGGTTGCTGCGTTCCACACAGGCTCTCAGCTGTTCCCCTGCGTTAACACCTAGCAGAGACCGCAGCCCCTACACGTGTGTGTCTGTGTGTGTGTCTATGTGTGTGTGCAACAGCTCCTGTCTTGACAAACAGCTGTCATAAATGCCAATGTGCCTCTCCTTCATGCATCTTGTACCCCGTGGTCTCTTATAACTGCGTGTGTCTGTGTTTGTGGATATGTGTGTCCATGCAGCTCAGGCATGCGTGTGTTGCAATGTTGGCTCAAGAGCCACGTGTTTGGTTTAAATCTCTCCACTGCACTTTCTCTGATGCGCTTATGTTTTTGTTCTGTTCTATTCTATTCTATTCTATACTAGCCTGGTCCAGTGAGGTGTGGTGCAGATTGATGATGTGAGCACTGGTGGCTCCATTATTCTAACAGCTCTGTGATTGATGAGGAGCTTCACCTGGGAGGCCTCACTTTGCATCTCTTTCCCTCTTTCTATTCTTTCTCTCTCTCATTTGTTCTTCACCTCCTTCTCTTCTTTCTTTCTCTCTCTCTCCCTCCCTTACTCCTTACCCCTCCTTCTCTACGTTTCTCTCCTTGGTTCTGGACTATCGATTAGTTGTCTTGGTGGATCTCTGTCTGGCCCTAAGCATGCAGGCGTGTGTGTGCGTGCATGCGAGTGTGTGTGTGTCTGTGTGTGTGTGTGTATGTGTGTGTGTGTGTGTGTGTGTGTGTGTGTGTGTGTGTGTGTGTGTGTGTGTGTGTGTGTGTTGGAAGTAATCTAAAACACCTGTCTTTTTGACAGATAACAAACACAGCATTTTACCTCCCCTTGTGTTTTGTACTATACCCCTGTGGGACCCACAGCACACACACTTACTCACACGCACGCACAGTGCATACACAACAAGTTCTGATTAATCTACAGGTTTCAACAGCAGAGGAGAATAAATGTTGTAACCTACAGTAGAACCTTTCTCATCTTCTGCTCTTTATTTGTCTGCAGCATGGCTCTGTCTGCATTCCCATTCCCTTGTTATGTTAAGTAGAGGTGAGAATCTCCAGTCACAGCACCAACATGTAGAGAGCTTAATTCATTTGAATAGAGATCTTAAAAAACGTAAAATACAAATATTAAACAGTTGCAGGTGTGCTATGTCCCTGGTAAGGAACTGTTGTAACTACTGTAATGTTGAACTATAGAAAAGAGTAGTCTACAATTAGTTACAAACAGCATCAGGTTTTTAGAGATCTAGAGCTCAATCAGTAGTGTAAAAATTAATTTTACGGTAGTAAAACAGGAAATTAATATCTTGTCTTGATGGGCTTCCAGCAGCTTCTAGCTGCCAACAATGCAATCCTAACATTTGACTTGAGTGTTATCAAACCTGCAGTTTTCAATATATGGTGAGTTATAGCCCAGCAGTTCTTGTTGGCAGGTGCTCCCTACTAATAGTGTTAAAATATGTTCCCCGACCATATAAGCTCTTCTTTCATTATGCTCCTTAAAAAATTCAGAGAATATATATAATGATTGAGAGAGCTACATTGTTCCGCTTGATCCACTCATTTTGGGCACTGTGGAGCAAAAACAATGTGTATCTACTTGAGGGACCTTGAAATAAAGGAGTTTGAAGCCCAGATCAAGCACAAATTAATGCTGTCCACGTATAATGCAACACAGCTAGCTGCATGCCAGACACGTAGAATACCATCCACAATCAGGGTGGGGAGGTGATTATGGCTATTGTATGGAAGGAAATTAAAATGAGCCCCAGGTCATTACTATCGATCTGCCAGGAGAAAGACACAGAGAGGAGAGAAACACAGAGAAGGAGATGAAGAGGGGAGGAAAGGAGAGTGGTGAAGGTGAGAGATGGATGCTGATAAGTTCAGGTGTCTATTCGGTTTATAGTTTATGTCTATCTTTAACCTATCTAATGTTTTGGGACTTTGATCATGAGGACACTTTGTAGGGTGTATGACTTGGGTTTTGGGTAAGATTAAAAATAGGATTACATTTAGAAAGTAACAGTTAGGGAATTTGGTTTTGATTTAAGTGGCTATTTTTTCCCCATTTTTGCTCAATGTTTTTTATATTTTTTTATTAAAACTTCTTCGCTCTTCCTGGCCAACAGGTGGACCTCCATACTTTGAAGGTGCTGACAGGCATCGCTACACAGGGCGCCATTTCGAAGGAAACTGAGAAGGCTTACCATGTCACCACCTTCAAGCTTGAGGTCAGCACCAATGGAGAGGACTGGATGGTCTACAGACATGGCAAGAATCATAAGGTAGGATCAGGCACATGCACAAACACACATTGCTTTTGGGGGGCCTGCAAAGTAGTCAGGGCAATTAAAGAAGGTCTGGATGCTCTTAGGTGACACACATGCCTCAACATGCACCCACATGGAAGGGGTAGAGAGAAATATGAGATGGAATATATGCAGCAAGAGTTGACTCACATGCCCAAAATTCAACTGGTGGCTGCAATTACAGCCGTTCAGTTGGCTTCATTTAAAGGTTTACGACCAAGCCAGAATCAGCACAGGTCTCCAAGCTCCAAGTGATCCCTTACATCATTGTATGCAACTACATTTACACTGTGGTCTGCTTTTCACATCCCATCTGGTTTCTGTTACTTACTGGCCAGAGTTGCGCCTAATGTTGACCTGGTTGGACAGGTTTCTATGTTGTTTCTCTCAGAGGTGTTAAAGCATGATGTGCCATCAGTGAGTGTGCTAGAGTCCAGGGTGCCGGGAAGAAATTCTGAGGGTCTTTAAAATGGTTGCAACTGCAAAGGAGCGTTCCACTGATTGTGACGTTTTTTTGTTTTTTTTTCCATCACAGCCGTTCTCCCCCTGCTATAGTGGTCACATATGTTTGTCCTGCAGTCAATGCCACATCTAGCTTTGTGCTATAAACCCTTATTCCTTCATGAACACTAATGCATGCACACACCCACAAATGCATACTGTACATTAAAAGACTTCTTTTTGCCGCAAGAGGGAAACAGCAGATCCAGATTAACCATCTAGGGTTCCTCTGTGGGCTGCAGATCCCATAAGGCTTACAGTTGAAGCTAACTCCCACTGAAATAATTGATGGATAAAACGCCGGGAACTGTGGAGAAAGGTAGTCAGAATAATTAAGTTGAGGTATTATAAAAGAAAGAGGACACAGAATTTAGTGTAAAGCCAGTTTCTTTAAATAGGTTTACAGCTATTAAGCAATGGTTAAATTGAACAGGAAACAGGAAAATAATAATTTTGGTCATTTAATTGGTGCGGTACAGAGTAAACTGGCATTTTTTGTTCAATAACTGTAAAACATGATTTGATTTAAAGAAGGTGAAATCAGTTGATCAGTCAGTCATTTTACCATCCAATCATATGTGTTGTCAGTCAAATAGCATTATTCTGCTGACACCAGGCTATGAAACTATAAAACTCCAATTTGAAAAATGGATAAATGATGATGTTATGAGGCTAGTTGTTGGTGTCACCACCCATAATCCCCCTTGATTCCCCCATAACCCTGGAAAGCTGCTTCAAAGCTGAATGACCAGAGAGACATATAGGGGTGTACGTGCGTGGATGCGCATATGAATGTGTGCCTTTGAAGAGGAGGGGTTTAGAATAAATCAGTTGCAGCTTCTGGTAGAATATCCCTCCCTTGTCTTGCAAACACACACACGCATACACACACAACCTCAAGCCAACTGGTGGGGGTCTTTTCAGCCATTTGGCCTCATTGTGAGTTAGTCTGTGCAGTAATCTGATGGTACAGATCAGGGTCATCAGTCGTTTCATTTGATCCACTGCTGTATATCATTGTCTGCTTGAACATTATGGACATTACTCAGATACATAAATATACTGTAGTCAGTCTTGCAGATTGGTCTTTGTGTTACGGTGCTTCCTCTGTTTGGAGAGGGAGAGATTAAAGAGGAGGCAGAGTAGAGTTAGAGCAGAGAGAGCTACAAAAAAAAAAGTTGAAGAGAGAGATGGTCATTTATCTGATAATGAAACGATGGTGTCAGCATCTCGGTGCCTAATGTCCCTTCTCAGCTGACACACCTCAGACGGCCAGTCAGCATCCGCCTTGCCACCCCGACTGTCTCTATCATCTTTCGGGGTGTAAGTGAAAGTGTGTGTTTTATGTTAGACAGACACATAAATCACACAGCAGCACTGGCCAAGAACATCTTTTGGCAGAGTGTTTTATAGATCGGTTGTGTAAAATGCTGTGTGTGCATTCACAGGATAATTCAAGGAAATAGTTTTTATAATTGGGAGCAGATCCTGGATCACTTCATGCAAGGATCACTTGTAAGCATATGATATTTTTCTTTGTCTGAACTTAAACTTCTGTATGACAGCAATATATCAAAATTGTTAATTTACTACTTTTGAGAGAGCATAGCTTCTTACTGATTCCAGGTTTATATAGAAGTGCCCCAACTCCTTTATGTTTAGCTTGTTGAACCTGCTCTGAACTTTCCATCTCTCCATTCATCTCCTCATTGGCATTTTCATTTACTCATCCTTTCGCTACTGGTTCTCTCAAAATCTCTTCATCCATCAATTCCTCCCTCCTTGTCTACTCATTCACTCTCCTCACATCTTCATTCATCTTATCCTTCCAGTCTTGCACTCTTTTCCGTCTCTCCTCTTTTCTCTCCCTTGACATTCCATCATTTGTTCTTTTTCCCTCCGTATGTTGCTGGGAAAGTCATCAAGAAATAGACAGACAAGTTTATGCTGCTTGAACAAATTACTTCTTGTGTTTGGCTACAGTGATGGTTTGGCGTGTGAATTTAGGTGTGTGTTAATTTGGAAGAATTATTGAATTAATGTTTTATGAGCAAGGGGCATTAAAAGAAGGCAAAAATAAATGGGAGCCACATGTACAGAAAGAAAAGAATACTATAAGCACAGCATACTGCCTGTGCTAATGCAAACTTTTTTTAATGCAAACGTTATGCATGTAAGTAGAAGCAAAGACACACACAAATACAAGTGTGCTTGTGGACAAATGTATGCTTACAACCTCATTTTTGTTATGCGTTAACATTTGTCTCAAATAAGTAACTCTTGATAACACAGCCAATGTGCACACACACACACTCACAAACACTGGCTTTTAACAACTGAGAGTCAACCCATAGGGGTGGTGCCACTGTCACAGAACATCATGATGATTTGTGTGATCTGTAATGTATTTGATAATGTCATTAAAGGCCTGGTGTGAACCAGATGGGACATATGGAATACATGTTAACTTACAGAGACTTTCTGGAAAAGGAAAAAGTAATATTCATATGGCATTTGCTCCTACATTGTACTGAAGGCACACACATGACAGATACTGACTCAAGACACATTCACCAGAGTAAGTGGTTGATTCTTAGCCAGATTTTCCTTGTTTTCTCTTTCTTTTTATCCATAAATAATTCTGGGTTTCTTTATCAGCATCTCCTCATTTTACTGTACAGCAGCCATTTTTCATATCCTCTCTTGATGATCAGGTCATGTCAGATCATTTCACTGTGCATGTGAACCTGCATTATAAAGGAATGGAAAAAAAAGAATGACACTATCTGTATAACTCAAACTGTTCTATGATTCTGTGAGCAAAATTGGCTGTGGGCCTGGTTTTGGGAGATTGCCCACATAATGAAAGAAAAGCAGCTATTTTCAGTGACCTGAGGTCTGAGGCTGACAAATTATGTTGTCTCAGTTTGAGTCTTTGTCTGGAGGAGTTTGAGACCTTCTGCTAGTTGAAGTACATTTAAGCTCAATGTGGTACAAATGTCATTGTGTAGCCCTCCTGAATTGCTGCAGGCAGAGCTGTTTGTGGCCATTACAACACTGGACCTCAGCCAAGACCAAAACCTCCTATTCCCACCTTAATCTGTGGGAAGGAGGATGGATGGAGAGAGATGGATGGAGGAGGGTGTGGGTGGAATGAGAGGAAGGGAGAGGGATCGTGATGAGTGGAAAGTGTAGGAAAGTTGAAAAAAATTAGTAAAGAAAGAAAGACAGAAAAACACAAGCAAAAGATCAACCAGTCAAGCATTCAACTGATGGAGAGGGGAGGAATTGAGTGGTGCAAAGGGAGGAAGAGAGGTGGAAACCAGAGGGAGAGGAGCGAGGTTCATAGGGGAACAAGTGAGTGAAGGAAAGAGGCAGAAGGGGGAAAAGAAGTGTTCACAAGGGAACCATGAAGCAAAAGAAAGAGAGATGGATGGATGAACGGAGTCAAGGAGGGGAGGAGGATTAATGAGAAAAGCAGACAAGGGTGTTGACCAGAAGTCCCTCTGGATAGATCAGAGGACTCAGCAACACAGCCTGAAAAGGATGTCAGGAGAGGGGAAAGAAAATAAAACGACAGAGTGGAGGGAGAAAGGCTGTGAGGTGAAGGAAAGGCAGGACGGAGGTTGGGGTCAAAGGAGAGCAGGAGAAAAGAGTTTGTGACAAATGAAGAAAGAAAAACTGAGAGTAAAGGAGAGGAAAGGGACAAAGGGGGATATTATAAGGTTGCCATGTGTCATTTGGTTTGTGAGATTGGTGGACTGTATTTTCAAACACACACACACACACACACACACACACACACACACACACACACACACACACACACACACACACACACAGACTTTGGGGAAGTAACCTGTCGTTGACAACTGAATCTGAGTGTGTCTCCCTAAGCATGCAGGCGTGTGTGTGCGTGCATGCGAGTGTGTGTGTGTGTGTGTGTGTGTGTGTGTGTGTGTGTGTGTGTGTGTGTGTGTGTGTGTGTGTGCGCGCGCGCATTTGTCCTTGTGTGACGAAATGAGAGGAGATGGGGTTTGTTTTACTATTTTATAACTCTATCTACACACATGCACACAAAACACACAACACGGACATTTGAATAATTCAGCACGTCTGTGCTGGTTCTCGCAGGTTGACTGACTGTGGCCCTGCAGCCTCTAGACACAACCACACACGTACTCTCGCACACACACACACCTGTTCTTTTCTTTCCCTTGAGATGAACATATTCCTTGTCATGCTCTTTTTCTATCCCATAGTCACACATTAGACCTAGTTAGTCGCCTTTTGACTAGCGCACACTGTTGTTATTCAGTAGAGTAGGAATGTGTAAGTGAATGAGAAAACAATATTTTCTTCATGTCTGTAATCTTTGAACTTCATAGAGATAAAACTAACATTTGAATGGGAAAGATTTCTCTTGTTTGTGTAGGTCTGTGTGTGTGTGTGTGTGTGTGTGTGTGTGTGTGTGTGTGTGTGTGTGTGTGTGTGTGTGTGTGTGTGTGTGTGTGTGTCCATGTGCATGTGCATATGTGTGCATGTATGTATGTGTGTGAGAGAGACAAAGGGGGCAGACAGAGAAGGAGGTGTAAAGTCAGACATCTGTTCACTCTGGTGTCAGCTTCCCGTGTCTCTTAACACAGGTGGACACATCGGACCATTAACAAACCTGCTCAAAACACACATGGACAGACACACACACAAACACATACATAATAACCTGAGCTGGGTTGCAGGTGTGGTCCATTAGCTGATTGTTATTGAAGCCTTTTAGACAGAGACTGTTAAGAGTGAATTTAGGAGTTTAAGACCTCAGGGTTGCTACATATCCCCTTACACTTCCTCACTCTGGATTCTCACCACAGAGCCAGAACCTGGAGGGGAGGGGGTCTGTATAATCTGTTAAAAAAATTGTTAATAAGTGTGCACAAACGTTTGGTTATGTCATAATTTGGTTGATTATTACTAATGGTGGTGTTAAAAACAGTCATTACTTAGTTTATCATTCCAATTCATTATCATCCATTTAAACTCAAAGGTTGACATTATTGTGACAATACTCACTATCATGCATATTAAAAGAAGGCGAACCTCTACCTTTCACTACAAAAAACAAATGATAAATTGCACAAATTACACTTACTGTGAATGATCACTCCAACGCGGGTTGGAAGGTTAAAATTCCAGATAAAGTCACACAGTAGTGTAAAATAAGCCCTAAGCACTATGTAGAGAAAGAATATTTAAATTTTGACAATGAGGCCAGCTTAGCATTGATTCAGAATATTTAAGAGAGAATTTTTTGACAGTCTTTATAAAGATTATCTTTGTGTGTGGCAGCAAGGGACAACTAAAGGGATTTCCGTTTAAGTTTCAGTGAAAGTGTAACAGTACATCCAGCAGTAGCTGAAAGAGAGTTGCAAGTCTGTTCCGTGACCCTAAACAAAGCTGGTAATTGAGAAACGAATGGACACTAGACTCATGTCCATGGACAGTATCTATACTGTTCTCAGAAGTCCCGGCTACACACACAGAGACATGCACACAGAAACAGAAACACTCCAATGTGAATTTAAAAGCTGGTAAAGGACAGCAACAAGGTTAGACTTTCACTCAAACAGAAGACTCATACAGTATGTACACTCCCAAGTCCACATACAGTCCATAAAAGCAGATATATCAAAGTGTACGTTTGTGTGTGTGCACGCATGTGCTGAAGAAATGTTTCAGTGCGCACCAAGGGAAATCAGAAAGCACCCGCCAGCCCCCAAATCCTAAGAGTGAGACTTCATAATTACACTTTTACACGTCGACACACACTGACACGACATACACACACACACAAATATAAACACACACATACACACACGTGTAATTACAGTCTGCTACCACAATCCCATTAAGTCTTTCGAGGCCTTTGGGCATTTTTCCATCATTTAACTGGTCACAGTTTCTGGTATTAAGGCCATTGTGAGGGCATGAGTTCACTGGGTCTGACTTTATATTATACACCCAGTGGGTCACTGGTTCAGTTCCCTGCTGGCCCAGTAGCCTATTCTTGTTCCTGCAAGTCAGAAACCCCCTTCATCCATATTTTGTCACCCCTGACAGATCCTGCGGTTTAATGGATTGAGAACAGGAGGAAAATAGTGAATTTTCACATGGAGACACACATACACACGCCTAAAACAAAGCTAACATCTATAAATGAGTACCCAAGCAAGTAATTGCAAGGCCTTTGGCTCTGCTGAATGAGGTTTACAGCGCTCTGTAATAAACACGCCCTGATGTGTTTTCAGCACTGATGTAACATAATAGAAAGAGTGTTAGAGACACAGAGGGAAAACAGCCTTTGAGGTTCTATAATGAAACAACAGGATGGATTTTTTTTCCTTAAATTTATAGCAGTATGTCATCATGGCATGCAGAGAGAGAGAGGGAGAGAAAGAGATGTTGAGAAAGAAAGACAGAAAGGAGGGAAGAAATTGAAATGAAAGGCCCAGCTGTGTTTTCCAGAGATGACAGTTCTAGGCAGAGAGATGACACTCTGATAGACAGAGATATAAAGTCTTGGTGTCAAGAGACAAAAAGAGTTCTTCTGGCCATATGCGCTTGAATTCAATTTCCTTTCATCTGTATTTGTGTGTGTATTCAGAGGAAATCATCTTGTGTGTGTGTGTTGTATCCGCACATGATGGGAAATGTTGGTGCTCGGAGGGCGCGGTGTAAGGCGGTGGTAAGACAGAGTGTGTGTGTGTGTGTGGGGGGGGGTCAGTTGTGTCTGGAAGCAGTGCATATGTGAATACCGTGTTGTGTGTGTCTGAACGCTGAGGGGTGACTGTGTGTGTTTTTCTTTGCTTTCTGTGTGTGAAGATATAAAGATTATGTTTTCCTTTGTGTGTTTATTTTGTGTGTGTATGTGAGTGTGTGTTTGTGTGTTTGTGTGTGAGTGGTTAAGTCAAGGGGACATGAGAAGAGGATGCTCTGAGAAGAGGAGGCTTTTCCACATACTTACACCGTTGATTTATTACACACTGCA
Source organism: Xiphias gladius (assembly GCF_016859285.1). Lineage (NCBI taxonomy): Eukaryota > Metazoa > Chordata > Actinopteri > Istiophoriformes > Xiphiidae > Xiphias > Xiphias gladius. The sequence goes on along the minus strand of NC_053415.1, from coordinate 7,594,801 downwards.
TGCCCTCAGACTGTCTGTGAATGTGTGTGTGCAAGAATGTAAGAAAACCTTTGCACTCATTCCTTCCTTTGTGAACAAACACAGTATATTCAGTGTGTGTGTGTGTGTGTGTGTGTGTGTGTGTGTGTGTGTGTGTGTGTGTGTGTGTGTGTGTGTGTGTGTGTGTGTGTGTGTGTTTACTTATGTATACACATAGGAGGAGATAGATTAGTCTGGTAGTCATTTTAACTTATTATAATTATGTTGTCCTGAGTCAGTTTAACCATTGAACCATAAATATGTGTTGCTATGGACACCAGCTGTTTAATAGTCTGTATCCTGTGCACTGATTTAGACTAAACTGTTGACTGTTAAGTTATGTTTGAGTTGTTTATGTTACTCCTCCTAAAATCCCAAGTTTTTGTTTTTACATTTCTGCATATGCACGGGTTAAACAACCAAGATACACTGTGTGAGTAAGTCATCTTTGCAGTTCTCGGTAGGTGTTTTTAACTGTGGACAGAGCCATGGTAGCTGTTTACCTCTATGTCATGTCTTTATGCTAAGCTAGGCTAAACACAGTCTGACTCCAGCTCCATATTTAACCCACAGACATGAGACTGAAACACTAGCAAAACAAAATGTCAATGATGTATAACCCAGTGATATCCTTTTTGTTGTTGACATAGAGGATGTGTGTCCAATCTCCTGTGATGTCATGAAGTGCCCTTAAGATGACCCTGAAACTTAGGTCCTATGTAGCAGCTCACTCTCCCTCTGCCCTTCCTGTACTGGATAACAGTGTTGTATTTTCAAATGTCCTCTGTTCCTCTCTCTCTATAGGTTTTCCATGCCAATGTTGACGCCACGGAGGTGGTCCTCAATCGGATCCCACAGCCGGTCCTGGCCCGCTTCGTACGAATCAGACCTCAGACATGGAAGAACGGCATTGCACTGCGGTTCGAGCTTTACGGTTGTCAGATTACGGGTAAGATGAAGCATCTTTTTCTGTAGAGTTTCTTAGACTTTTTTTTGTCAGTCTTCTCGTGGGACTCACTCTTGTGAAAACACAGTAGTCTTCTTGCCAAGTTTTATACCAGTGATATACTGGCTTTTACAACAGGTCAGAAGGTGGGTCAGAGCAAAAATAACTCCCTTAGAAAACATTTCCTGGAAAAGAACAGGGAAATATGAAAGGGTCTATTTTCTCTTCGATTAAATAATCTAATGATAAATAATTCAGTAATTTGTCCATCCATCAATCCATCCACTGCTTCTATTCATACTTTTCTTTCCTTTCTCTCATCTATTTCTCGCCCTTTCACATGCACACGTCACACCCACTCTCATGTGCACTCACACTCTTGCCCTTGCTCTTTCATATCCATATCCTCCCTCTCTGTCTCCCACTCACACATTGCACACTAAAACACACACACAAAAAGAAACACTCTCAGTCCTAATAGAATAATACTAGAGTGTGATGTGTGGGTGATAACATCAGAGAGTTACAGGCTCTCAGCTTTCATCTGCAGCCCTGGCAAACAAACACGATTTCAACCAGCATAATCAGCTCAATACTATAAATAGATAAAACTTAATTAGACTGCGTGTGTGTTTGTGTGTGTGTGTGTGTGTGTGTGTGTGCGTGTTCTAGAAATGGTAAAAGAAAGAGGGTTTCAATCCATTTCAGCATGTTTGTATATGTGTGCATGTGTGTGTGTATGTACGTGCGTTTGTGTGTTTGTGTGCATGTGTGTGTATGTATGTACGTATGTATGTATGTATGTGTGTTTGTGTGCCCCAGCTCCACTGTATCATTATTAAGTTAGGGCCTCTCTCTGCAGCCATCGTAGTGGCCATTGAGAGGGACAGATACGCTCTTATCTAGGAGGGCTATTTCAGCACCCACACAAATCACAATCACACCAAAACAATGTGCTACTGTGTGTGTGTGTGTGTGTGTGTGTGTGTGTGTGTGTGTGTGTGTGTGTGTGTGTGTGTGTGTGTGTGTGTGTGTGTGTGCCTGTGTGTGTGAGAGGGAGAGAGAGATCAGATATCTTTGCCTGTGTTCTTTCTAAAAAAAAATTCTATTTTTTACCATATTTTAACAGCTGAAATTGCATTATATATCACCCTACTTTTCTCACTACTCTCAGGATTGAGAACCCATTCAACACATCTTTTGGCCATTTCTATTTCCCTGGATATTGCCCATTTCTGCCACCCTGTAATGTCAGCAATCCATCATGAGCCTGAGGAAAACACTGACTTTTTATACAAAACCTTGACAGGTTCAGACTAGTTTGTCTTCTCTTGAAAATGATGACAGAGCTTGTCACTTTAGAGCAAAACAAACTGTTCTGTGGCAGATTCAGTAAAATATATTTATAAACTGAAAAAAAAACTTTATTACAAAACATACAGTACCTGCTAATAGCCAGTATATTTTCCTTGTTCTTTCCTTGCGCACAGACATATTGACAAAAACATACACGAACACACTGCCGGGGGTATGTGATAATGCCCTACACAGGCCTATAAAGGCAGACATAAAGCAGTCAGTCAGTGACATGTCATTAACTTAAATCACACTTTTATGTCTCTTGCTCTACTTTTTTTTCACTTTCTACATAGCCCTCTTCAGTGTCAGTCTGTTTTTTCTTTCTTCTCATTCTGCTTTTTCCTCTGTCCTTCAATTGCCTTTGCTGACAGCTTCCAGTCCCACTTTTCTCTCGCTCTCTCTCATTTTCTCTTCTCCATCCCTTCCCCTTAAATCTTACCTGTCCCTGCCTCATTCAACTCTTCCTTCCTCTATCCCTCCCTCTCTCCTACCTTAATCTCGTTTTATTTCATCCCTGCAGCACCTATCAATCATTTATTTTTAGCACCTTTATCATTTTTTCTCACCAGGCTGTAGTGTGTGCATATGTAAAACTGTGTGTGTGTGTGTGTGTGTGTGTGTGTGTGTGTGTGTGTGTGTGTGTGTGTGTGTGTGTGTGTGTGTGTGTGTGTGTGTGTGTGTGTGTGTGTGTGTACTGGCCAGGCAGAGCATCAGTGGTGTACTTCACAGCTACAACACAGTAAGAGTGTGTGTGCGCCCATGTGTGGGCTGAACATCAGAGTATGCGTGAGAAGAAGTGTGTTTCAACCTGTGTGAGAGACCTTGACTACGCAACTACTATGTGCTGGTGCATCAATCGCTTTGTGCAAGTGTGTGTGTGTGTCCATGTACAGTATATATATGTGTGTGTGTGTGTGTGTGTGTGTGTGTGTGTGTGTGTGTGTGTGTGTGTGTGTGTGTGTGTGTGTGTGTGTGTTAGCTTTGAGGGCTCTCCTGCTGGTGTGTGATATCTGGCTATTTCTGTTACTGTGATAATACTCCTGTGTTAAAACGCCTGCTGGAGTTCAGTAGCTGCTGAAACAGACTGATGCAAAAATAAGAAACACTGAATAAACAATATAATAATAGAATTTTCTTCTGGCTAATCAGTTCTCACGTCTGTTATGAAGCTTGAGGGAGCTCATCTAGCATGGCTGTAGCTGTTGTTGTTTATTGTTGATTCATTATTTACCATAGTGGGGCGCAGTTGCAAACGTCACGACATAAAATTTTCATCTCCAGGAAGACCCGTAGAATGACACCATCAATCACCGTCACCCTTCACTGTCAATCTGCTCTCCCTCTTTCTCTTTTCACTTTCATTTCTCTCTATCTTTCACTCTCTTTCTATTAACATGCTCTCTTTTCAGTCCATCTTTCTGTTTGAACTTTTGTCTCTCTCTTTATCTCCTCCTTGTCCCCTAACTCCTCATCCTCACCTTTTGTCTTGCTTCTTTCTCTTCTCTTTATTTCTCCCTCTGTCTTCCTCACTTATGTCTTCTTTTTTCATCTCTTCTTCAATCCCATAATCTTTTTACCCTCTCCATTTTAAAATAAATATGGTTGTATGGTTCCCTTTGTTTTTTTTGTCATTATTCATGGAAAAACCATATTTTGATGCTTGTGAAACTAAAGCACATTTGTCAGTGTAATAAACATTATCCCTTTGATTTGCAACATGCTTTCATTTAGTTCCTTTGTTTGGGAGTTCTCTGGCTCAGTTCCCTATGAAGAATCCCCTTCGGTAGCTTGGTTAAAGTTATGAATCAACTTTGCAGCAGCAGGAAAGAAAAATAATGAAATAGGTTGATGGAAAGCAACTCAGAAGAGTGGTGGAGTCTAACACACCAGTTGTTGTGTTAACAATTTGTTTTGCAATCACACAAGAGTCTTGCTCAAAGATGAGATCAAACAGTGACACCAAATTATTCCTGACCTAAAAGTCATATTCATTTGGGGAGATATTTTAGCAATGTAGCAGCCTCATCTAACCAAACTGGATGTAGCAAAATCCAATAGTCTTTAAAGAAGTCCATTACAAAGTCTTGGTTTATTCAATAAAGATCTAACATGAATCTTTTTAAAGCAAGAATTGACCAAATTCATATTTTCACATCAACCCGGCTATCATATTGTTTGTCCTCTGTGTTTGCATTTTTGGACAAAATGCTTTATCAGTTCCTGTTTTTTTGCAGCTGACTGTAGTATCTTTGACACTGTAGAGTTCTTCGAAACATTAAAAGAGAGGAGAGCAACGTTTTCCAAACAATCTCTGCTTGAAACTGCATTCCTGTGCAATGATAATATTACTTAAGGAAATGAATCAACATTCTTTCCCATTGTGGACCTAGCAAAATGAACAGAAATACCCTTCCCACCTGTAACTTAAGAAAACAATCAAAAAGTTTATGTAAGGATTTAGAAAATGCCAATATAAAATATTATTAGTCCTTTTTCCTCTGTCTCCTGTTCAGATGCTCCCTGCTCAGAACTGCAAGGCATGTTGTCGGGGCTGCTACCTGACTCCCAGATCTCTGCATCCTCCATGAGGGACATCCATGGCTCCATGGGGGCAGCCAGGCTAGTGGCAAGTCGATCAGGCTGGTTTCCCAACCCAACACAACCCATAGTTGGAGAAGAGTGGCTACAGGTATGTTAATGTAACTTTATGAGTGATCTTGTTTTTAGGTAACAGACAGTATATGTTCTACAGAACTGGTACCTTGTTCCCAATTAGAAAAGAAACTGTCACTGAAGATAAGGGGCTACAGGTGAGGTTCAGTTTAATGCATAAAAAAGTAAATGTTATTAGTTGGTTAATAGTTAGTTTATATATATTTCAGTAAGTATCTTTTTGCCCATTTTCCACTACAGCAACAAAATGTAATGTAACATGTAGCCATTGCCACTGGTTCTGCTTATCTCCACACTTTGGAGAGAAGTTCCTAGAACTAAATTTTGACAAAAAAATGTGTCATCCCACTAAAACAGAGACTAATAGAAGAAACCAGAAATAATAACCATCATTTACCGCAGCAACCAAATCCATTTGGGGAGAAAAGGGTGCTGGAATCAGTTTGAAGAAACAAAAGGTGTACCAGAGGATATTAGAGGAACGAACAGTGAGGAGACAAGATTAAGATTACAATTCATCCAACAAATTGCAAAAAGACTAAATGAGTCAGGTTCACACACCTGGTTCATGAAATACTATAGACATGCAAAGGAGAACCTAGCTCCAAAGCCTGACAACTTCTTAAGAGTTCCCTTACATTTTAATTGATCATATGATAGGGAAAGTCACAGTAGACAACAGCTCTGGAAAGTGATTGGTTTCTGTGGTGCAGAGAGTGAGCTAACAATAATAATTCTGTTTGTCTGTGTTGTAGGTGGACCTTGGTGTGCCCAAGATGGTGCGTGGCATTATTACCCAAGGTGCAAGAGGGCTGGAGGGCAGCACCAGTGCTGAAAACAGAGCATTTGTCAGGAAGTACAAACTTGCACACAGCCTGACCGGCAAAGAATGGACCTACATCATTGACAGCAAGACGGGGTTTGCTAAGGTAAAGGAGGGGAACACACACCCACACGCACAAACTCACGCACACAAATACACACACAATCTCTCTCTGTCTGACACATACATATGGACTCTCTTTTCGCTGATTGTCACTGTCAGTTTTCCTCATTTGTATTTTATTTATAGCTGTCTTTCAACTAAATCCTTCTTCACTCTCCTTCTCTTTCCCTTCCTTTTTGCATTTTGTCTCTCTCTCTCAGCCTTGTCATTTTCAGCAGAAAAAGCCATTTTATTACAGCCTCAGCCCTGATAATAATTCAATTTAATCACCTCACTCCTCATTCTCCCTGCCTCTGTCTTTGCTTCTCTCTAGGTCTTCTGTACTCTCACTCTCTGCTTTTCTCTGTCTCTCTATCCTCTCATTCACTCATCCTCTATTTGTCTCTCATGGGTGTTAATTAAAAATGTCTTTCCTGCATCACCAACCAAGACTACTGGCAGTCTAACACACTGTGAGACAGGGCACTTTAAACTCTGTTCTCCTTTCTGAGACTTAGTCTTAAAACCCTTTAATAGCACTACTGAGTGCCTGGCTTTTCTCCTGATGCTAAAATCCTGATCTCTCTCATCTGCCCATCTTTTTAAATGAGGATCCTGGGAAATTCATCATACGTTTTTAAAATTCCAAGAATGGGGAAGACAGAAGATACAGTTCAATTAATTTATCCAAATTACAGCTTTCACAGCCCACATTTTTTGAAGAAGGACTGGTGCAGTCTAGTCATATTTCAACTTGTAATAAATATTTTTGCCAGAGGCTGTTACAAGCCACCTCAAAAAAATATTTGAAAATCAAAGGAAACACACACTCTGTTGTTAACTTTATGGCACGTGTCATTTTGTGCTGGGAAACAATGCTGATTAGAAGTGTTATATGACTTTGGAAAGAAAAACTTACAATTTGTCACATAAGTCAGAGTCAATGTTTTGTACCTTCACCCTTAAAACCCCTACCTTAAAAGAGCAGAAGTCATTCAGTGTAGCAGGCAACAGAAATTTGATAGATTTTCCTGTTGAATGCATGAACTGAACTCAGGAATGTCAAAATTGGCAGGAAAACATCCTTTATACTGAAGGGGAAATGTTTTATCCTTACTTTGTTCCTTGTTGTAAAATGAAAATTGGTAACACTTTCTAACTAGAGACCGTCTTGCGATGGGACAGCGCCAGCTGGGACGCCCGTTCGACATGTTGACGTTCCGACCCATGAGTACTCAGTACCCAAACCCATCTTCGAACTCTTTTTGGTCTCAACTGCACACCTGTAAAGTTTCATGACTGTATCTTGCCAACCACAGTTGTGACGCTATCGTGGAGACAAAATCTGTCCACAGACAGACAGAAATATAAAAACCTGCCAAAATACTGTAAACCACCTCTGTGGTAGTTCTTGCTACAGTAGGTGTTTTCAAGACCACATTTTGGTCTGATGACACACACACACACACACACACACACACAGACTCACAAAGTGAAAACAATACCAGCCACGCTGTTGCGGTTTGTAATAACATCCCTAAAAACATGCCTTTTCTTCTCTCCTAGATTTTTGAAGGGAACAGCCACTATGATACTCCTGAGGTGCGGCGGTTCGATGAGATAGTGGCCCAGTACATCAGAGTTTTTCCGGAGAGGTGGTCGCCTGCTGGTATTGGCATGAGGATGGAGGTCCTCGGCTGTGACCTGCCTGGTATGAACACACTCTCATATATGTAGGGTAATAAAAGGCTACACACACTTCTAGGTAGAAATATACACACACAACACGGAAATTATCATGCACACAGATTAATTTACGACTATGAGCTTGCAGGAATGTACACTTGCGTGAACACAAGCAAATGCACACAGATGAACAGACAAACAGACAGTTCACAATGTCAATTATGATACTTCTGCATATATGTATATTACATGATCCATAAAAATAGTTACAAACAAAACATCAGTGACTTAAATGTACTGTGTATATCACACTATTAATCTCTTAGTAATGAGGTTATGTTTGGTTGTGTGTTTGTGAGCATTTAAAATGTCTGTGTGTGTGTGTGTGTGTGTGTGTGTGTGTGTGTGTGTGTGTGTGTGTGTGTGTGTGTGTGTGTGTGTGTGTGTGTGTGTGTGTGTGTGTGTGTGTGTGTGTGTGTTTGCTTTTTTTTGTATTTTAATCTACCACTGTGTATGGCTTTGTTTGTAGAGTATATACAATCAAAGCCATACACAATGGTAGATTAAATACTGTATACATATATATATACAGTAATTGAATGTGTGTGTGCATCTACTTATACACACTATATACTCGTGCATTGTATGGGTGAAGTCATAGTGCAGTTAATCATCTTGCTCTATAGGAGATTTTGCAACATGTCTGGACAGGGATTAAAATGTCTAGGTCAAGAGACTTTAACTAAAAGTGGCCAGCTGTGTAGTTGTTCTAGATTGTGTTCACAGCCTATTATGTTAAAAAAACATGTATCTAGTGTGCAGTGAAAGATTATGTGCAGTACATGGTCTGCTTAATCTTGCTTTCCACAACCCATCCATCTGATCTGTTCCGTTAAAACTGAAAAAATATCAGCTTTGCTTTTTTAACTGTTCCATTTGATATATTTTTCTACTTAAGGATTGGTTACTCTTTATATATAGTGAAAATTTAGTGTAATGTGTAGGGTTTATATGTTTCTTTATTTAGCTGTGTAAGTACCATTTAGTATAATATGTAACTGATGTATGCAGTTTCTTAGCTGAGACAAGAATTTTATTCTGAGCTGCACAATAACCTCAATAAAAAAGTGGGCCTTTGTATGAAGGCCTAAGTCTTTTACTTAACTTAAGCAATAATGATGTGTTACATAAATTCACCAGCAAGTGACCTATAGACAATAGACCCCTTGTCACTGAGGTTGTGATATTAATAAGTCATATCCTGTGTTATGAAATAATCAGAGCCTAAATACAGTCTCAATGACAGTTATTATAATTACATAGAAAAACAGTATCAATACTCTACTTAGATTATGTTTTCTTAACCAGAAGTATATACTTAGTAGCAAATGGCCTCTTAAAATGCCGCTTTAATGGCCAACCTCCTCTCTTCTCCTTCATGTGTCATCAGATCCTACAGCTTTAGTCAGGCTGTGATTTGTGACAGGTGAAGACAAGAACAGGGAATGGCATGTACTTGTTCCCGGTGGATATGAAGTGGCTTGTGTTTTTCGAACTGTGTGTGTGTGTGTGTGTGTGTGTGTGTGTGTGTGTGTGTGTGTGTGTGTGTGTGTGTGTGTGTGTGTGTGTGCGTGTGTGTGCGTGTGTGTGTGTGAAATGAGAGAGAGGGAGAAAGAGAGAGAGAGAGGGCCCTAAGGGAAAGGTGATGATTGGGAGAAAAGGGAAATCTTCTACTGTTAACACAGGTTTTAACAGGCTACCATGAAACCATGGATATAGTACATAAAATTCAGGCATAATGCACATTTACAGTTCACCTCAGGGAAAGATTTTAGTTTGAAGCACAAGTGATTACTTGTGTGAGATAACATGGAGGATTATCTATTATAATAAATCTAATAGAGAGGTACAGCAGTCAATGGAAAACTGAAACTACTAGTGAAATCGTTAGTGACATCTTTCATTGATTGTCATTCAGTGTGAATTATGGCTTTATGTGATTAAAAGGAGAACAAAACTACTGTATTATATGCAATTACTGCCTAATTACTTCTATTTACATCTATTTAACAGTATTTCCCATTATACTTTGTGGTATAAAGCTTAGCTTTAATTTAACCTCTCTCCCAGTTAACAGTATACTTAATGAGAAGACATGAAAGGTGGCATGTTTAGAGGATACTTTCCCTGGTGGAAACTTCCTTTTTCATTTTGAATTTCAAGTGGCTGGCAGTAAGCAGAAACTAAAATACCAGTCCACTGATGTAAAACCCTCAGGCACAAAAAAACAACAACAGTGAAACACTGACCTTGACTGTTGTATACGGAGAATGGCAACAAATTATTTCCTCCTAATGGAGATAGATTTTTCATAATATGTCAAGTCATGCTGACTGTAACCCATGTGATTGCACTGGCAGTGTTTTATTCTGTTCATACACGTTGCTTGTTATTACATATAATAACATCATGCACATCATATCTGTGGCCATCATCTCCATGATCATAGCACTGATCAGCCTCTTGGCTACTGGAGTTGCACTGATTGTCTGCTGCCCTGGCTGTCTCTGTCTGCATGCCAGATGTTTGCCCTCTGGATGTAATCCGTGCATTAGACAGTTCATTCCCACTTCACATGATCACCACAGCAACTGCTCCTGCTACCATCCTAAATACCTAAATACCACACACAACCACACACAAAGATAATTCTACATATTAGAGGCTTTGACCAAGTTGATTTTGTTAAATTTTGACTTTGTCTGGTTTTTAATTGTCTCCACATTAGGATAATAACACTGAAAAAACACATGATCTCACCAGCTATGCAGTCACAGTCATTTTGCTAGTGCAATAAATGAAAACAATAAAACAGAAAAGCACATCTAACGAAAAACAAAATACTATTTGTTTCTCCTCTTGCTTGTGTGCATAGTTGTGTGTGTGTATGTGTGTGTGTGTGTGTGTGTGTGTGTGTGTGTGTGTGTGTGTGTGTGTGTGTGTGTGTGTGTGTGTGTATGTGTGTGTGTGTGTGTGCGTGTTGTGTATGCTAGTAAGTGTTGACTTGTAACGGAAGATAAAATATTCAATAGAGTGCATCAGCTTCAGTCCACTGAACACAGCTGTTTACACATAAGTCACAAGCACACAAAAATGCACACACATTTAACTCTAGTGGGCCTCTCCTATAAATTCAGACACACAAATGCATAGACACACACAGAGGGGAAGAAGGACCTCTCTATCTCCGTTCAAATTAAATCCTATGAGGTCCTCTATCTAAAACTTTCCATTCCTGTCAACAAACAGCATAAAAAACAGTTTTCACCAAGCAGGATATCCATGAGGCTGCCCCACATTAAAAGGGGCACCCTTGATCTCTTAGAAAAGTTGAACTGTGGTAGTTCCCTTTTTCTCAGTGGCTCAGCGTAAACAGTGGAGCCACAATCCTGCCTGTCTCATCCCTACTCAGGAACTGAGGGAGTGAATTAATGAATTGATGAATAAATAAGAAAAGAGACAACAGCAGTGTAAGGCAAATCACATGTTCACTGGCACACTCACAAGCACGCACACACACACACACACACACACACACACACACACACACACACACACACACACACACACAGACCAGTCTGCAGTGGATGCAGCAATCAGAGTGGCTCTTCTATTATTCAGTGGATGGTTTCAGACCTGTATTCTCCCTCTTTTTTTCCGTGGACCCTGGAAAGACCATGGACCTCTACTGGTGATAGCCATGATCATGTCCAGGTCACTGTTGGATTTTATTAAGCCTATGACTACTAGAATTACATTTTGAAGAAACCAGATGTATCTAAGTTTGCATCCTGCCAGCTGTTGTCATAAATAAAAAACATGGAAGATTTGAAATGTTTGACATCGTGACATGATTGATATAATATAATTGACATCAATATTTAGCCTTTAAAATTATGACTGATTTACTGGGGATAAGAACACAAGCATCCTTGCCCTGTCATTCATAGTCTCCAAAACAGTGTTACTGTATTAAAGTGCAAGCAGCATGTTGTGTTGCTTAAGACTAATTTATTCATCATTCAAAAGTAGAGACAAAGACAATATGATATGATGTCAGTCGCAAACCTCATATCCTCTAAACATCAGCTTTAACCAACTCACGAAGACACTGCTTTTCCATTACTGCCCCAGTATTGTTTTCACATTTTACAATGAAGCGTACTGACCTGACCTCGGGGCTGTTCAACAATTTCCTCGCATTGGGGAGACAATCTCGGCACCCAATTACAATGAAGAAATCTGAAATTACGGATACAGGGTTCTTAGGGGGCACACAATAATGTAGTTGAGCATCTCATTACTGCACCAAACCCTCGGTGCGAAAGCAGAAACAAAAGCCAGAATATTATTGCAGGACTCATTCTAATCATTCACGCTAGCTATGGAGCCAATATGTAATTTAGGTCTTGTAACCCAGACTACTGGATATGAACAGAGACCTGCCAAGCTGCCAGATTTGTTCATGTTTTAAATGACTGAGCTATCACAACATCTGCTACGCTCTCATCTCTTTCACTCCACACCTAGTTGTTGGCAGGCAGGCAGGCACATATATACACACACACACACACACACACATGCACACACCACCTGTTTGGCAAAAAGACGAAGGTTTGTTGTTAGTTGTGTAAATACACGCTTAGTTTCTCATCTCCATTGAAAACTATAGTGTTATGGTTGGGGTGCTTGAGGAAAATAACAGAGAGAGACTGACAAACGCAGACAGAGCGAAAGCAGCTTTGTGTCTAGAGTCTCAGAGTGGCTAACAAACAGCTTTGTTTTCATTCACCTGCTGCTGCTCTTTGAATCATGGATCTTCACACCAGATTCTGACAGAAATTATATTTCTTAATGCTGTGTTCCAACAAAGCCACAATGATTAACCCAGTATACTCAAAAACTATTTAGCCTAATATTTAAGATGTATTTATTTTAAGAGCATATAAAATTTCCATCCATTTGGATTACACAGTTTTAGCATAACACCTAATCACACCTAATGTGATGTGGAATAAGTAAGAATGAGATTTATGTGAGATTTCGAATAAATCCAATGTGTTTAAAATGCTTAATAGCCAGGCTTATGCAATATAAATGCCATGACTGGCCGTGTGTCAGTTTAAATCTGTGGACAACCTGGGGAAATACTCTACTACTACTCTACAGCTACTATTAAGAAATCTATGAGCAAAAAGACAGTTCCCAGTCCGAGAAAAAACACGGTTGTATGTGACAAATCCCGGTGCAGATGTAGATTTTTATGAATCTGAAGTTGTTGATAAAGCATACTTGTGTCAAATTTTCATAGGAAGTCTAAATAAATGTTAACAGATAACAGTTGGTTTATGTGCTACATTGTAATATATAGTAGCGAATGGTAGCCAAGGACCCTCACTGTGTCTGTCATTCACATGTTGATGATGCTGGACATGGAAAACACACTCAAACACAGTTGTAGTTGGCTCCCTGGAGGGAATGTTGTTTGGAGTTCTCATCCTAGAACATTCTAGAGGTGTTCTGCTGTTCCAGGTTTCCAGCCAATCATTCAGGTTTAGCCAAGTGTGTGTGTGTGTGTGTGTGTGTGTGTGTGTGTGTGTGTGTGTGTGTGTGTGTGTGTGTGTGTGTGTGTGTGTGTGTGTGTGTGTGTGTGTGTTTGTGTATGTGTGTGCATATTTAACATTGCTGATCGCTTTCACATGTTTGCCGTGGAGCCGGTCCAGACACCTTCATTTGATTGGTGGGATGTGTCTTTAGTTACACACACTCATCTGTCTCCTCTGCTCCTCCTTCTCCTGTCTTTTCTTCCTCCCCCCAGAGATAAATGTGGTTATAAAATCACTACATTTACCTGCAATGACAACAACCAGATTGCAAAATATTTTTTAAAGTAATGAATACATTTATTACATTCGCAAAAGTTCTCTGAAAATGTATTTTAGCATTTTACTTATGAAATTATAGATCCAAGAGTTCAGACATACAGTTTTATTCTTGGTAGTTTTAATAGTCTTCAAAGAGCAAACAAAGGGTAGGCATACAGCATCATTAAATCTTATTAACAATAATTGTTTAAATTCACTTTTGAATAATGTTGCTGCCAAAGTAATTTAAAACTATAACTGAAGGAAACCATAATAAAGAGCTGGGTAGCAATTGAATGGCTTTCTTTAATAAAAAATAAGACTTAAGCATACAAAAAGCTGCCTGATGCTGATTTCTTTATTTCATTTCATAAAGTTACAGACCTCACCCTGCTCTTTTATACCAACAGGTATAATCATATTAGAAGGAATGGAAAACAATGTTAGACAGGGGTGGCTTCAGCCTACCCACTCCATCTCCACTCCTTTGACTCCCTTCCCATTAGCAGAATCTAATCACTCCTGTCTCCTTGCCAAGGCTACTGTAGCAACCCTCCCCCGATGGAAGTGTTTCAAACTCTTTTTAAAATCTTGGTTCCTAAAGGGATAATTGTTCAGAGTTTTTACAGAACACCAGCACTATGTTCCCATGTGACTGATAAGCCAAAGCACTGTGCGACCCGAGTGACAAAAAAAATGGCTAGCCCACCACTGCAGAGGGGTTCAGTCCGCGGTTGCACTGCTCCTGGCACCATTGTACATTTCAACAAACACAATAGGCCTGAAAATCAAGCACACACCCAAACAAGTTCCTAAGTTATTTTAAACCATATACAATCATGTCCATTTCACTTCAGGATGACAGTTAAGTTTATCTTTTCTTTCTCCTCCTTGAGATATCACACACTGAAACACTTAGGACTGGGCACAGGTTCATTGTGGGTGCCTGTCTGTTTACATGAGTCTGTGTGCAAAAAAGCTTGTGTTTTTCCAATATAAATATTTAGGTTTGGCTTGCCATGTCTTTGCAGTGTTTTCCAGATATGTCTGCCTCTGTTTTTCTCTCTTTCCTCATCTATCTATTTCTCCATCCATCCATCCAGCCAGCCAGCCCTTTGATGGCTTATGAAAAAAAACAACTGTAGGGTCATAGATCCACTGTTGTTTCCTCCTCTCACTGACCTTCACGTGTTAAAAAGTGACCTGTGATATAAATTTTGGTTGGCAAAACACCAGCCAAATTCAAAACACAGATGAAGAACCTGCTATCATTCTCATGTTGAGTGTTTTACTGTGGTAAATAGACAAACAGTAGACAATACCTAACTATGTTACTAATATTTTCTGATGCTCATTAATGTCTGGATTCTTTGAAACCACAGGGATAAGACAGGCCTATATATTCAGTGATATTCAGAGAAACGCAAAAATATGTACATTTTTCATCCATGACCCAAAATGTACGCATAGTCTGTGAATGTACCTGCAATTTAATATTGCCAAAAAAGTACTGATTGGACCTTGGAAATTGTTAACACCATATCCTTGTTAACGTAATACAGCTTGATGATCTAGAAAGCTGTCTCTCTGTTCTCCAGAGAATTTAATGGTATACTCAGCTTAATGTTTTTTGCCACACTTAAACTCATTTCCTTTGTAGCTGACTGTGGCTCACTGATGTAGTTAGCCATTCATTGCCAGCAGCTTCTTTTTATCATCTCAGTTGTTGTCGTACTAATCTTGACACTCAAGGCTATAATTACAATCACATACCTTTTGGTGTGTGTTGCATTATTGGCTAATGAGTAATTCACTGTCAGTAGTTTCCTGGCATAAAGAGTGTCTTTGCTTCCAGTGATTCAGTTTTGATTCTGTTTAGCTCATGGCTCTGCCTTTTAGCCTCACTCTATCTGCTTTTTAAGCACAGTCATGTGCTTAGTATTATACCACCAATACATTTTACTGGGTTACAGAAACGCTCCTTCCCCATCTACTAGACATTAAAACTTGTGGTCCAGTGCAGCACTTACCATAAACCCAGAAATGATTGGTAGCTCGCTGTACAACGGGCTAATTAGGCATTTAGCCTGGAAAGAGTTTCCTGCTGTAAAGAACTCATATTCCCACCCACTCATCTTCAGACGAGGGAGTTATAATTAGTCCAGCACTTTAAGCTACATTCAAATCAAACCTGCACTTTTGGTTTTTAAGTACAGTTGTCTGATTTGCCTTTCAGATCACTGGCATGATTTTCATCCAAAAACACTTACGTTTTCCACCATTACTTCTCATTTGATGTCATACTTTAACATATAACTGCCCCATTCTTGGTGGTGCAATGACTAAAATTGGTCTTACTCACTAGTTTCCAAGTTTCCTTTCACAAAGAATTTTGTTTCTCTCAGCTAGTCTTTTGAGGCAAAGCATACGGTTTTCAGCAATGTACAAACATGTACTTTTTGCTATTTCCTAAATTTGGAAAAAGTTTATAGCAAGTGTATCTTGATATTCAAAGTGTTGTACTGTACATAATTGCTTAATGCAGTTTTTGGTACAACTAAGGAGCTTTTTAGTTAATAAGATATGTTTAAAAAATTTATTTTTAGGAAATTCTACTTATAGTGAATAGACGACTGCCGCAGACTAGTTAGCCAGTGGTAACACAGCTATAAGGCATTAAATATCAGTGGAGGTCCTTGTTACAGTATACTGTAAAGAGGACATTTTCCAGGTCACATGCACATGCAGAATCTGCCATTCAGTCTGTCAGTCAATCATACAGTCATTAAGTAAAAGAACACCCCCCCCACAAACACACACACCATGTCACCAATAATTTGAGTAGGGATGTCATTCTCTCTCTTTCCCAGACACACACATACACACAAACTCACAAACTGTGTCAGTAGTCATTATTTAGGCTGACAGAGGTAGATTTATACCCAGAGCTCTTTCCATAATTGAACACTTTTCGTCTCTCTGTTTCCACCTCATCCTGCTCAGTCAGCAGATTTCCAATGAGGATTTTCGCCTATGTCAGTGTGTGTGTGTGTGTGTGTGTGTGTGTGTGTGTGTGTGTGTGTGTGTGAGTGCGCGTGCGTGCGTGGGTGCGTGCATGCGCTCGTGCTTGCATGCGTGCGTGTGTGTGTGTGTGTGTGTGTGTGTAAGTATGAGCAAGAGCCAGAGAGTCATGGCAAGTTGCTGTAACTCAGTGGTGTTCAGGATGACCCATTTGCAGTTAACAAACATAAAGACTGTTACTTCTCTTATATTCCAGTTTAAATCCTTGTGTTTAAAACATGCCTTACTGTGGTATATTCTTCAGTATTTCCAAACAAGTGACAAAACACACTGCTGCTACATTTGTCTCTCAATGTAAGGCAGTTCAGCAGGTAGAACCATTGCCAGCAAACACAAATTGAAATTACAGAGGTTTTGTATAATAACTACAATACCAAATGTAAAATAAACAATCATTATAAAGTAATTTATTTAAATTATTTTAATGACCTTTACAGTGGCAACAGAGAGGACCTTCATGGATGGAAAGAGGAGGGGGAAGGAGGATGATGAAGAGGATGAAGAAGGGGGAAAGAAAAGGAGAGGGGAGGACAGACAGAAAGCAAAATTGGATTAAACGAGTGAAGAGGAGATGGAGATAGACATAGGAGACTGACAGGAGCTGTGTGTGGTCACTAATTAGGAAAATGGTGGTGAGAGGTGGGAAGGGTAATGTTCCCTGCTTCAGCTCTCTCTCTCTCTCTCTCTCCCTCCCTCCCTCTCTGCCTCTCTCCCCTCCATATGGGGGCCTAATTACAGTGGTAAAGGGCACCAAATTAAAACAGCTTAATGTCAGCAGCTGGGAGCTACTTATCCTATGTTAATATCCAATTCTGTGTGTGAACATGTGAGTGTGTGTGAGTGCATTGTGTGTGTGTGTTGGGACAGCAATATGAGGCCACTCTGCTTGGGCTTACATAATAATCCCGCATGCTTTCACTGTGAGCAGACTGTGTAAACAACTCAATAAAGTTATGCGTGCACACAATACACATTAGACCAATGGATGAACCTAGACGCTGCAAAAAACTCAAAGCTATTAGCAAAGGCTAGCAAAGGTTAAGAGTTCACACAAAACATGAAACACACACATACAGAGAGAGAGAGCGAGGACCAAGTGAGTCATGGAAACATCTAAAACAACCAAACAAGCACTAACTCAATGGTGGTCCCAGATTTACTGAGCTGGTCCTTAGAACCGACATAAAATAACACCAGACAGAGTTATGGCACAGAGAGAAGCCTGAAAGGTTGTGAGATTGAGAGATTGTAGGAAAAGAGCACAAGAAAGAGACACAATCATAACAAAGAGGGAGAAAGAGCTGTGGGCAGAGAAGAGCAAATGACGAGTGGAAATCAAAATACACCTCCAGGAGAGATGACAGAAACAAGAGAAAGACTTATGGAGAAGAAAATTGCAGTTGTGGTAAAATAGAAACAACACTACATAGGGTTCCACTTCTATGCCAGAGAGGCAGTGAAAAAGAGAGATCGACTTTGCGTGTGTGTGTGTGAGTGAGAGCATGTGTGTGTGTAGAATGAGCATTTTGTGTTGTCGATGGTGGTTTTGCAGAACAGAACTGAAGCGGTCAGATTTATTATGACAAATGCACAGAGAAGATAGAAAGATGGAGTGGATTTGTAGAAAAGAAGGATAGATGAGGGAGGGAAAAGAAAAAAGAAAGACAGACCATGAAATGAATGGCAGAAAAGAAGAGAGAGAAAGAAGTGGTTTCTGAGAGTAATTTGGTGCGAGGTTTGTGGTGTCAGCCTTGCCACGCAGGCCAATCTTCTGTTCCCTTACGTCAATATATAGACACACGCTCACACCACATACCGGGTAATTTCACCAATGTCTGTCATGTGTGTGTGTGTGTGTGTGTGTGTGTGTGTGTGTGTGTGTGTGTGTGTGTGTGTGTGTGTGTGTGTGTGTGTGTGTGTGTGTTTGTCCAGATATTACTCATCTTGTGGGGACCAAAATCCTTTCACACAGTCACATTATGGGGACTTGTCTTCCTTATGGGGACAAAAAGCAAGTCCCCATAATGTTAAGCATTACATTTTAAGGTGAAGACGTGTTTTAAGGTTAGGTTTAGGTTTAGGTTTAGGAGTTAGGCAAGTAGCAGTCATGGTTAAGATTACAGTGTCTCCAAGCAATGAATGTAAGTCAATGTAATGTCCTCCGAAGTCATGTAGAAACGACTCTTTGTGTGTGTGCGTGTGTGTGTCAGAGAGAGCTGCTAAAGCATTCAGGGACATTGTTAACCGACAGTAGAAAACTGTTTATTAAGACCAGAAGGTCTTTGGGTTATACTGACATACCCTACCGCTGACGCGCGTGTGTGTGTGTATGTCTGAGTGTGTTTGCCTCTGTTTGATCTATCATACACTGGTTGCATGCTGCTGTGCACCAAGGTCAGTTTGAGTGCAGCATCCATCATCGTAGCGTTGTGTGTGTGTGTGTGTGTGTGTGTGTGTGTGTGTGTGTGTGGTATGCCAACCTGCGGTGGATAAATTCAGTGGCGAGGCACAGTCTTAAGCTGAGTGCCAGCTCACTGCCTCAGCTCACTCTGTCACTGCGGAGTTGTGTACAAACATCAGTGGTTACTGTATAATATCTAAATCTTGCTTTGCTCAAACATCACAGCTGCACTGTTAAAACATTTGCATTTTCCACTGTGCAGTGAAGCAGTTGTAGAACAAACTTTGAAAATTTAAAAAGAGAGAGCTTAGAGAGCTTAGATTTGGTTAGTGTAAGTTCACTATTGTATCTACTTATGAAACAGTTAGACTGTGTTGGAAATTAAACATATTTAAATAAGATTAACTCATGCGAACGCTTGTGCCAATTATAGCGAGTGATGTAATATATGTGGTGCTCTGTTCTGCCATTTCATCTCATTCTTTTCTATTCTATTCTAACCTTTATTGTTTTTTTTTTCCTGTTGACAGAAACCACCACTGTACCTGACACAGTGACACCCACCGTGCCCAGAGTGGAACAGACAACCGCTGCAATGAGACCTGGTAAACACACACACACACACACACACACACACACACACACACACACACACACACACACACACACACACACACAGACAGACACACAAACTTAGTTCAGGCACTCTCAGACACAGTAGCTCCACATTCACTCATGCAGACTTCTTGCAAGCACACATGCATTTATTTTCTTCCTGTCACTTGTGAACACACACTTCAACACACACACTTACACTCTTAAGGTCAAATCCATGATGTCATCATGCACCACAGGGCCTAGGGGCTTTGAAGTCCGTTAGATTCCAGAGTCCCGCAGGAAGCTCTGTTTGAGTGAAAATAAGCTCTCACAGCCAGAGGATCTTGCCTCCTCATACACACACATGCACACACATATTGGGAATATCACTTTACAGCTATAGGTCCACAACTGTCGGGCAAGTAGCCTCCCTAGAGTTTATGTGAAGTGAAGTAGTTTAAAGAGGTTCTTGTCAATCCTTGCAGTGACTTAAACTGAATACAGCATCAGGAATACCAGGTGCATTTTACAATGCTCTACTTTCTATAATAAATTATCGTCATGAATATTTTTTCATTTCCCATGCTTTTTTAGATATTCTCCTTTTCTCCTCTCAGGTCTCTCCTTTCTCTTTCTAACTACACCCTGTTTACTATTCTACTTTCTGTCTGTCCATTTTTTGTCCATGCTCGCTTTCTTTTATCCTCCTCACCAATCGTTCTTAATTATCGGTTCATTCACTGATAGTCAAAACAAATGCGCTATCAAATGTCTTTATTAACAATCCATGTCTGTCCTTCTTGTCCCTCAGCCACCACTCCATCCCTGTCAGCTGTATGTGACTTTGAGCAGAGCCTGTGCGGCTGGTCGGCTGATCCCCAGTCAGGTGTGAGCTGGTCCCTGCACACAGCCAGCAGTAGTTCAACTGGACACGGCACATATGAAACGAGGCAGGATCTGTCACTGGGATCGGACAGTGAGTACTGATCTGTTGGTAATCACCTAGAGTATACAATTACAAATGTTGGCATTTCGGAAGAAGGGGGTCTAATAAAAGACGCTATTAGGTTGCATTATGGTAAATGTGGTGTTCAACTTTTTTGGAGCTTGACCCATACTAGTGACTAAATGTCCGGTTATATTGTTGCTTCAGTTTAACCCATTCGTTTTTAATCTGTCCCTTGTGAGTTCCACAACTTTATGGAATTGCAATACTAAAATGCGGAGGTACTGAATTTAATGGGGAGTTTCAGTGTCAAACCCTTAACACTGCTGATGATACTAATGGAACAAGAAATTTTAATGGGAAAAACACTGGCAAAGACACATGGACACGTATGTACAGTACATACGCTACATAAGCTCATTCATATAATACAAGGACAGGTACAGATGAAAACGTGTTATAGATAGGCAGTAAAAAATACCAGAAACCAAACAGCATACTCTGGTTATCTCATAGCAGTTTGCCAATAGAATAGCAATATGTATTGGCATATGTTACTGACTCAATTATACTGCAGAAATTTAGGAAGAATTACACCAGATTCTTGGAGGTTGTGTCTGATCATTTGTATTAATTTTAATTGCAATTACAAATAAACCCTAAAATTAATAAATATTTTAACATATTTTTGTACAAGGAAACTAGTAGTTTTCTTACAAAGAAATCTTTTCTCTCATACTGTATTTATTTCTAAACAGGAATACTTACAAGTATCTGATTATTCTGATCTTTAATTGGATACTTACAGTACATGTGTCTGATTAAACACCATCAAGGTTTCTCATAAAGACTCCCAATCCAAACTCTGTCTAACCTACAGACCATACTTTTGATCCTCATTTCAAAACTGTGCATCTCCACTGTGTGAGACCCCATTCAAGCTTTTCTGATCAGGTCTTCTCCTTTAATGAAACATTCAAATTCTCTGAATACCTTGTATGCCCATTAGAAACCCAATTCAGCTCCCATCATTCTTGGCATTCTTCATTTCAGGACATTTCTCATTTTTTAAACACAGAAAAGAAATCATAGTCACGTTGAGCTGTTTAACCTTCCTCATTACAAAGCCTTGTCGAGCTAATTAAGAGCAAAGCAGTTGTCCTGTGTTGGAATATTAAAAATCCAAGTGCTGGGAGGAACCACTGACAGCAACCATGATGCAAGGATTTCACTCTGATCTGCTAAAAGAGAGTACAACATTTTAAAAAAATGCAAGGTTTAATCTTTCTCTAACCTAGTTTGTTAATTTATTGTCTCTTCTCTCTGTTTTTTCTTCTTTTTCTCTATTTCAGCCTCCTTTTTTTAAAGTACAACTTTTTTGTCTCTTCTTGGAGTTTTACTTCTCCACCTCTTCAGTTAATCTCTGTATTTTATTCACTCTTGTATCATCTTTTGCTTCCTTCCCTTCTTTTGTAGATAGTACTATAATCCCCTTACTTCAGCCTCCTTGTCTGCTTTCTCTCTGTCCTCTTTTCCTTTATTTTTCCTTTATTTTATTTTGCCTCTCATGTCACTACAAATGTCTTCGTCTTCATCATCTCATTTCTCCTTTGTTGAGAAAGAAGAATGGTAAGGATATACCATGTTTCTTTCATCCCATCCTTCCTCTTAAGTTATCCCCCTCTTCTTCAAATTTAACTCTATGCTACGGTGTATGATTTCTGTATTTTCAAGTCACTTCCACTACCTCTCTCACTGTGCTCATCTCCTTCTCTCCTTACTGACCTCTCTCCCATTTCCTTCGGTGGTACTTGCCTTTTTCCACATCTGTCCATCTTTAATAAGACAGCAGGAGGATAACCAAGACTGTTTTATCCATTACATACGCACACAGACCCACATTCACTGCCTCACCTTCTTCTCCACATTGCTCTCTCTCTCTCTCTCTCTCTCTCTCTCTCTCTCTCTCTCTTGCTCCCTCTCTCTCTCTCTCACACACACACACACACACACACACCCACACACACACACACACACACACACACACACACACACACACACACACACACACACATACTTACTTTACTGTACTTACACACCCATAAGGCACACACACATAGCCCAGAGCAGTCAGATATGTCAGATGATGGCTTTGACAGAAGTGCTGCCTTAGCTCTCTAGCTCTCCCGGAGGCTCCACACACCCACACACTTACACACATCACTCAAGGTGGGACTGTCCGTGTATTAAACACTTGATGTGTGGGTTTGTCTCCCATACACACACGCACATGCGCGCGCGCACACACACACACACACACACACACACACACACAAACACACACACATGCACACATACCTGACCTTGCCATCCACCAAGGTTTTCTCTGTATCTGTTGAGGCCTTCTAGTTTATGGTTGACTGAGCAGCTCCTTCATAAACAGACAGGGCTGTGACATAAGGTGAGGCTCTACATCACACTGCTGCATGAGTGTGCGATGTGTGTGTGTGCCTACAAACGCATTCATGTACGCAAGTGTATTTGTGTGTGTCTATGCGTGTTTGAGTGTGTGTAATTGATTTAGCAGCGTCCCTGTCTCAGTGTTAGACAGCAACATGACGTTAAGTCTTGTTCTACAGCAACATCAGTGCGGCACCCTGTCTGGAAGCTGTCTCGAAATGCAAATCAAATCCCCAACCCTCGTTACTGAAAGCCCTTTTAGGGTTTTAAGAGAGAATATCCGACCCAAACAGAGCTCATAAGTTATTCTTTTGATCTCAGATAAGGCAAGACTGATATTCTTTACCCCGTGGAGATTTTCACTGAAGGAAACTCTTCACACTAGTCATTGTTGGAAATTGTTTACTTATTGATAAGGAGGGGAAGGGAGGAATAAGGAGGGAGGGTACATAAAAAGAAACTAAATTGGCAGCATAATATGAGTTTTTAACATCTGATTATATTGCTTTCCACATGATGTGATCCATATTGTGTCACCGAGGTACAAAACATTAAGCAATCAGATTTCTCTGTGATCATATTTTGCAATGGTTTTGCTCCTTCACACACCTGAACCAAAGTTTTTGCCACTTTTCAAAGATTTATGCTGTAATATGAAATAGAACATTTCAAAAATGAACATTTAATCATGCAAACTGTATTAATTCTGACAACTAGCGAGTTCAAATATACTCAGGAACCTTTTTCCTGTTTGGTTCACTGTGGTCTGCTGCTGTGAATGCTGTCATTCACCACATTGAGACTGCTTGAAAGGGTGTGCCTCAGCCCACTTCCACGCCATCTTTGGGGCGTGGAACCAAATTGGTCCAGGACAAGGATCAGGATAGTGTGATAATAGATATTTGATTTAATCTTTAAAACAATCTAAAGATCATACATGGTCATTTGGTAACCATGCCAACATGTGTGCATGTGAGTGCAGGTATTATTACCACCCCTTTCTCCTAGAGAGTATATTTATATACTACTAATTTAATATATTTTGAGGGAAAAAAAACCCTCATTCCACCCTCATTACATTTTTACCAAGATAATGAAGGAACATTTTCAATGAACATATCTGAAAAGTTACAAAATGTTCACGCTGAACATAATAGTATGTGCAAAATGTTGTTTTACCAAAATGTTGGTTTTACCTACAATATATACTCATTGCATCTAAAGCATGATATGCGTTTATGGTTATGTTTAGGCAACTCTGAGCCACAGTTCGGAGGCAGGATGCATTTTCAAAATGTAATTCAAATGAATGCAACATGACCATGAGGGAAACTCAGTTCAAGATAGCCTCATTGAAACTATGGGACCCTATATGTTTTTTTTGTTTGATTGGTTTTTTTTGGTGGTTAAGAATGAAGAATGTCAGGAATCAGTGTGGCACATAACAAAAAAGACTTTGTTGAGTGCACTACTTGCCCCTTTTTGCCCACGCTCACATTTGGCACTCAACACAGTGTGAAAACGAAGGATGCATAGCAACACATACAGACATGCAGTTTACCTATACACGCAAATTTGGAAAGGATACACACATACGAAGAAACTGCATATATCTACACAAATGCCAAATGATGAACTCATACATACATGCAAGGCACTTATGAGTACACACACACACTGAATGACTGACAGATGAACTCACACACACGCACAAACAAACATAAACATAAACAAAGATGCCTACAAATGAATTAACACTCATGCCAGCAGACACTAACACACACACACACACAGTCATATACACATTTCCCTCCCTCCCTCAGAGCCAATTCTGTATCCCTGCCTATCCCTCCCATGGAGAGTTGTTAATTAATTCCCTCCCTTTGTACGTTCGCCAAGATCAAACGCAGAGAGACAGAAAAACACTGCAACTTTCTCTAACTGTACTTAATGAGCAACGGTAATTTAGGTCCCCATTTTCACTGCCTCCAAGTGAAGAAACAGAGTTACCTCAACCCAAATCCATTATTCATTATGTGTGATGTGCTGCAAAATCTGTCGAATGTTTTTCTCTTTCTTAGCTAAGGGAGGGAGAATAGAGGTGAAAGAAAGGTAGATAGATAGATAGATAGATAGATAGATAGATAGATAGATAGATAGATAGATAGATAGATAGATAGATAGATAGATAGATAGATTCCTAAACCTATCCTCCATATTTGCTTTGTATTTCTCCTTTCTCTTCTCTTCATTCTTCTTCATTTCTCTCTCCCCTTATGAGATGTTATACACAGTGTCTTTCTGTTGATAAAAGGCTATTTGCAGCTCCAGCAAACCTTTTTCTCTCTGGCTGCAATATACAAAAAGTAGACAAACAGCCAAACACAGCAGCAAGCTAATGTTTTTGTTCCTGTTTGGGGTGGGGAAAACATAATACTGCCCCCCTTCTTCCTCTCTCTCTCTCTCGCTCTCTCTCTTTCTCTTATATGTCATGTTTGATCACCCTCACTCTCTCCCCCATTCTTTCTCTTTACCTCCTTCACTCTCTGTCCATCTCTCTACCCATTCTTTGGGCTGAGAGGAGAGAGGGGAAGTTCATATGATTAAAAAAAAACGATTGAGTGAATATGTGTAGAGAAAGCATCTACACACACACATGCACACACACACACACACACAAACAGATACACTACACATGCACAAGCATTGTGACTGTATTAATATGATGGCTGTGCTGACTAAGTAGCAAAAACGGGGAGAGCAACAGATCCAGGTGACAGCTTCCAGAATGATTAGGGCTGTTCAGTAGAGTTGGGTGTGTATATGTATTTGTGTGTGTATACGCGCGTGTTCATTTGTATCCATAGCCATCAGCGGCCATGATGAAATGGCAGTCTCATTTGCAGTTAAGCCTCATACCACAGATTGATGGTGGTAATGCCTTAAACTCTAAATAACCACATCCCTCTGCATTACTACATCATACTGTACACTGGGCCTGTTTCACCGGCAAGGGGTGAATCTGCTTTCTGCAGCAACACTGTCACAAATTATACAATTCATTAAAATGGAATCCATTAAATGAATAAAACAGCACCCAGAAAACTATATAAGTTGTGCCATATTTAGCTCTTTATGCTAAAAAGATTGGTGATGTATTGGTTTAAAGGCCAATAATTTATAATTTCTTACAACTCATCTGTTTGAAATATATCACTGATCTTATATTAACAATACAATAATGTAACACCACTTCTCTGTCTCTTCCTTTCCGCCAGATTTCTCAGGGAACTACCTCCACCTGGATGCAGGTGCTCACACCCAGCGCAAGCGAGCCCGGCTGCTGAGCCCTGAGGTGGGCCCAGAGCGAGGCCCGCTCTGCCTCCTCTTCTACTACCAACTGCAGGGGGAGGCGCAGGGGAGCCTGAGGGTTCTGCTGAGGGACAGCGACCAGGAGGAGACGCTGCTATGGGTGCTTAAAGGAGACCAGGGACCCCACTGGAGGGAGGGCCGCACCATCCTGCCCCAAAGCCCCAAAGAGTATCAGGTAAGTGTTGATTTCGAAGGAACTTACGGCACTACTCTTAGATCTTTGGGAGATATCTTGTGTCACTCAGAGTCTGTAGTTAATAGCAGTGCAAAATATATATTTTAAATACTAAAATGATTGATAAACGCTCCTATTAAAAAGGTGGTCGAAACAGCTCAGAGTTCACCGATTTTTTACTACAGCATAACTGTTCACCGGCTACCGTGTGCTTGAAAGACAGAAGCTAATGTAATACGTCTTTGTGTTTGTCCTTCTTTCGTCTAGGTGGTGTTTGAAGGTTTTTTCGATCACCCAACCAGAGGCCACATCAGAATAGATAACATCCACATGAGCAACAGCATCGAGCTGGAGCAGTGTACACGTAAGTCCCACAACCTATGTGTTTACCTGTCTGACCATTTATTACAGTAATATGTCATCCAGTCTGTCTCGCTATCTGATTCTCACACGCCTTAACAGCAAACTATTTATGCTATGTTTCCACCAGAGGCCGGATGAGAGAGAGAGAAGGGGGAAAAAACTGTTTCTCTTTTATACACACACAAAAAAAATGAAAAGACAAAGAAAAAATATATTAAAAAATGAAAGTAGGCCGCAAATGGCCTTTGGGCATGGAATCTATCTTTCATTATATCTCCATCTCTCTATCTCCTTCAGTCTTTTCCTTTACCAACCACCCCATTCGACAGTTACTTGATTCATTGCATTTTTCTCTCTCTCACTCTTTCTCTTTCTTTCACTCTCTCTCACTTACTTCTTCCATCCCTAGTATTGTCTCCCATTCAGTCTCAGTCTTTTTGTTGGGCCATCAAGCAGTGGAAAAAAATGTAGTTGTTCTGTAATTAAGTGCTTGAGAGACTCTGTCTGTCTCTTTCTCTTGCACTCACATACACACAGACCCAAGCCGACCAACAAGGTCTTCCTGTATTAGTAACCACTGGCTTCCCACTTGAAACCATTATGTTTGTTATGTTATTTACATAAAAATGCAGACTTTTGTAAATGTACTTGAGCTAGACACAAGGATAAAGTTTTAAATCCATTTTCCATTGGCAAACATCATTCTGACTCTGTGTAAATAAATGTAAATGATGACAGTGTTTCATAGAATATTACCAATATATTATGTTTGATACACCAATAATTTTGTGTACACATACATATGAAATCTCAGATGCCACTTTTTCCTCTCCAAATTTTGTAAGTGATGCTTCTCACTATTGTATATAGCTGTGTTAAATATTGCACTGATCATCCAGTATGAGAAGGGCTACGTTCACAGATCAGAGCAAAACTCTTATTTACTGACTGACAGTGAGGGTTTTTATCTGAGACATGTTTACTCTACTGCAACTTTGTTACTTGTGCTGCCATTCTCTCTTTATTTCCGTCTGTTTTTTCTCTCTCCCTCTCAATTTCATAATAGTTGTCACATCCTCCGGCAAATAATAAACAGCAGTAAATTTCTGTTCCTGTTCCCATGACCTTTATCTTACCTCCGCACTTCCTTTCCATTACTCTATTTAATGCTCTTCACCCTGTCCCTCACTCTTTTCACCCCATCTTCCAACCATCCTCATCTTCCTTTTTCTTCTGTCCTTTCTACCCAGCATGTCTGCTGCTATTAACACCTTGCGACTAACCTCAGGTGAAAAGAGAAAAAGTATAAGGACAGAGAGACAATAAGATAGAGAGCAATGACATGAAAGAGAGCAAGACACAATGGAAAAGCAAAAAGAAGAAAGTAAGAGAAAGTGAGTAATAACAGACAGACAGAGAGAGAGACATTCAGGAACAACGCACTTCCTCTCATCAAAACCTGTCAACCTTATTTAGCCTTTATTTTCTCTCCATTTTGTAAAAATAACTGTCATCAAGGAAGATTTATGCTTCTTCAGAATCCTATGCCATCTCAGAACTCAACAAATATTTATCAATTTTCTCAAAAAGGATTAACAAGCGCCTTTGTAAAAAGCGCAGTGTGCTGCAAGTCATCTGTATGACAATGTATTTCTGTTAAATGTCATTTGAAATATAGTTGTAACATGTCAATTTAATCATCAAATAATGCCACAGCACACTGAGTTTGAGCAAATACCAAAGATGATATATTTGGCATTCTATTTTATATTATCAATGGCTACTCTGGAACTGAATAGATACATTTAGTAATAAAAATAAGGCCTAGCGAAATACACATCACTCATGCTCACATCTGATCCCTTTGGTTTAGTACAGGTCGGTCTGTGGCCGATTGAAACTTGTTATTTGAGACTGAATCACCTAAACATTTAGTATCAGTTACTAACCATCATCAATAATATTTCTTCTTTCCTCTCTTTTCCAGAGCCTTTCCCTGCCTTAACTCCTGGCATAACCAGTAAGTTATACTTCCTGTTTCATTTGTACTTCCTGTGCCAAATGTCTGTGCTTCCTGCTTGTTGCTAAGCTCAGCTCGCAGCGCTGCACTGGCCCTGAATAACTTTATTAGTGCATAACATGTTACCATGCAATCTGAAATAATACAGACAGGAACTACATTTATTTTTGCTTAAAAATACTACTTTTTTTCTATTACATCATTTCCAAACAAATCTAAATATTCGTTTCTTACATGTATACATAACTATTCATTTCTGAATTTGAAAACAGTCTGTGGGACTTTCTTAGGATCTATATTTTGATAGATTTTGATATGCGGACTTTGATACATTGAAGAAAATTACAGTGACAACATTGCAACTTGATGGAATGGATCCTTTGCATTGTTCCAGCATGACTCCCTGCATGCTGGGCTGATATTCTTAGTTATGTAGTTTGATTTTGTATGCTTCTCAGTGAGAAATTATATTTTTCACTGCATAAACAGTAACATAGTAACATCGGGGTAGATTTGCACATTCCATAGAGAGATATGGTTCAAGTCTTTAATTGTGTTCGCAATATTGTCTGTGAACTTTGACTGGTATCCAGTTGTTAATTCTTGGTGTATGAGTGGGCCTCTGCATAGTTTGCAGAGACCCACAGCAAATTACTGAAATAGTGTTCAGTTCCAGTTGTTGGTATATGGTAAACAACCTATAAGGTGACATAGGAATGAAGGCTAAAACCATGAGGTCAGAGTTGAAATGCTCAGAGTGAAACCGTCTTCATCTGGTTTTTTTCTCTTGTCCTCAATGAAATAAAAGAAATAAGCAGGACTTAATTCCGCAGTCCAACCCTCAGTAATTCCTAAGTGTAGAGAGTAGGACACTAGCTCCTCATCCATTTCGCCATCCTGATTTGTTGTCTACATGTAAGCTCTTGCTCTCTATATTTAACACCATATAACTCCTTCTCTTCTTCTGTCTCTTTACTTTCATCTTGTTCCCTTCTTCTGCCCTTTTCTATACTTTGCTCCTCTTCTCTGCTACTCTACTTCCATCTCAACTATTCTTTGCCACTCTTCTCCTATCCTTTGCTTTCAGTTTTTCTTAGTTTTTTCTCTCTCTCCCCTCTTTCTCTTCCATTTCTTGCTATATTAGTCTATTAGTCTGTTTTTCCTTGTTCTTTTATTCTCCTTCTCCCTCAAATAGGCCGATCTCAATGCAGATAAAAAATGGGCTTAGGCAGATTATGCCACTGGATTTCTTGTCTTCAAAGTCTGGGTTGGGACCTAAAACTCTGGCCGCATGACTGCTTCTGTTTGGAGACCCAAAAATACAAATACCGGTATTTTTAAGGAAACTGCCCTTCATTATGACATTTCTTTAAAGTTTGGGCTCATTTCAAAAGATATACTCAGTATACAGTATACCCTATTTCACAACTCTGAGTAGTATATAGGAGTACTGTATCAAAATTTTATGATTTGCAGTTCGTTTTTTGTTTGTTTGTTTATTTGGTAGTTTCATTTGATGATTCGTGCCCACATTGATGCCAATCACATGTAATGGATGTTTGAGGTTCAACCTGAAGTTTTTTTTCAGTTTTTATTAATTGAGGCAAAGGAAATCAAGTTTCTTAAGCTGGGGACTTAAGCACAAGAACAAGTCCTACATGATCATGGTTACTGCACTTTCATTCAGTTTGCATCCATAGCAACCAAACCAAGCAGTATGGTGGTAGGTTGTGAGACGGTATATAAAGGTGTGGTTAAAAATGTCTGTGTGTTTCGGTCTCACTGTGTGCGTATGTGCGCTGATGTGTGTGTGTGCTTCTGTATATGTGTTCCTAGTATGTGATTCTTTCAATGTTGTCAGATAATAGAGCAGAACTTGGTTTTGTTAACCACTGTTCACTTCAATAAAAACATAAATGCCATTCCCAAAAATAGTAAAAGCTAAGAGCCCAGCTCAAACCTTATGTCTCCTGACTCATACTCAAATTTATTTCAAGTATTTGACCCAGTGCTTGTTGGTTTCTTAGACTGTTGGATCCTGGATGAGTATCATATGACTCCCCTTCATGAGACTGAGCCCCGGGGCGAAGGATTAAATTGCTCCTTTGGGACGCCTGTTGAAAAGTGAGCTAAACTGAGCTTGGTTGTGAACAGCAGGTTTTCTTTTTGAAATTTTAAAATTCACCATTATGTGTATCATTGTCATAGGTTAGTGAATATCTGCAAACATCCTGCAGTTATAATGAGCTTGGAGCTGGGTTTTGAGTGATTAAGGAATAAACTCGAAATTAATCAGAAGCAACATGAAAGAGTTTCTAAAGTTTAAAAATTAAGGAAGTGTGAGGAGAAATACTGGCTGCATCCTACTTATAACCTTCTTCTATCATAAAATTACATAATTAAATAATATATTAAATGAAATGAAGTTAAGCGACCCACAAATCTCACAGTTTAGGAGAAACTTTAGGGCAACTGGACATCAGATTTGAAATGTTTCTCATTAATTATGCCTGATAACGTGATCATTAGTTAGTGGCACAAGGGCAGCTTCACCATGGCAACCAAGGATGCATTTCACTTCTAGCAAAAGGTGAGATGCGTTTCACTTCTGGCAAAATGGGCGGGCTGCAGACTGACTGATGCACACGCACACTGAAAAGAGGCAAATTCTTGCTTCAGTTTGACTATAGAGAAGACTGCTGCTTTTGACTCTATCTTTTAAACAGATATTTTAAGAAAATTGTGGATTTGGGAAGTGCGGTACCTAGAAGAAATATAGTAATTCAGTGAGTCAGAAAACTCTAGTAACCAGACTTTCTTGAAAGCCACACTTTGTAGCTCGCTTAAGAAATGGTGTTTTCGATAACATTCCTTCTTTTTTCCCCTTTCCTCCCCAAAGAAGTAAAGTAATGGGTGATATTTGCAGCCCTTGAAATCATCTGTGTTTTAATCCATTGGAAAGGCTTTCTGTACTTAGACTGCAGCTTTACAATCAAAGCCATTTTTAAACCCTAAAAGAGTATGTCTTAAAAACTCTAAAAGAGTCAAACTTGAAAAAAATGACAAAATTAAGCTCTCTGGTTTCCTTGAGGTTCTGTATCTCTCTCTGCACCTCTCCTTCCTCTGTCCTTTCATTATTCCTCTCTTCTTTCTCATCTCCATCTTTCTTTCTCCCTGCCTTTCTTGCTCACATTCTTTCTTTTTAAATTCTATCCCTTTCTTTTTCTATGTCTCTCCTTCTTCCACAACCTCTCTCTCAGTGGGTTTCTTTCACAGTGAGTTGACAGACTATTGAAGTTTCAGACAAACCCTTTAATGCAGGATTAAAGATATCATGGCAGGATTAGCTCTCTCCCTTCACTGCCCCTCCCTCCCACCCTCTATCCTCTCACTTTCTACCACCCCTCTTTATGTCACTCGATTCTTTCTTCCAGTAATGCCTTCTCTCTTATCCTTTCTCTACCCCTGTAATTTTTCTCTCTTTCTCTCTCCTCCTCTTTTTCTCGCCACTCGACTCCCTTCAAAGTGATCCTGCCCTGATAAACGTAACTGCGTTCTACCAAATACAGCCACTTAACACTCTCCACCCTTTGTCGGAAATCAGCCAGTCACTGCATAATCAAGGCTTTGCATTCTCCAATCGAATGTGAACGCATGGCATGAGCCTTTGCGTGTCAATGTGCAGCTAATGCTTGTGACATTTGCATCAATCAATATTACTTTGAGTAGAAAAGTATGAGTACCTTAGAATATGCATTGTTTCTTTAAATATTGAGATAGTGAGGTTAATCTGGAAGCTGCTTTTTTTTGCCTGCTGTTGATCTTATATGTTATGTTTAGTTGAACAGGCCTACCAGCAAGGCAATAATTTCAACTCACTGCTCCAGTAACTGACTGCCCCTTAGTTACTGTTGCTAGGCCTGTCAAGCTTTCCATTCTCGCACAGCATTTATGAAGTTTACAGTGATAACGGTGTCAGATTTATCACTCAAAATTATTAGTAAACAACGGGTCCCTGATTTTAGACGGATGTAAAGAAAACCAGGCCTCTCATTTCGGGCCTGATGACCGTCAGTTTTGTTCCCTGAAAAGCCGACTGTTGCTGGCTGATTTTTTAACCAAGTTAATGTTAGCCACTCTGTCCAGGAAACTTTTTAATGTTTCCAGCTGACTAGTTTTAAAATGACAACCCTGTAAAAGGGGTTTTAAATATAATGTATTATATTATTTATAAGATAAAATATAATACATTGTGTTGTACTTATAAACTTGTTACAGCTGTATGTCCCAGGCAATAAGTCAGCATCCTCACCAGTTGAGCTTTATGATCTTTGCAGACGACGTGGAAATAACAGACAGCTTTGTTCCTGTACTCCAGCGTGGGGATAGTTAGTATTAGTATTATAAGGCCAATAAGGAGAGTGTAAGATCAGACAGTTACGTCATTGTAACATAACCCTGTTTGTGGTTTTAAACATACTGTGAAAACTAGTATGAAAGCTAAGTTATGTGCACCTTGGACTTGGAAGTAACACTGCTTCCTACGGTGGGTACTAAGCTAGTCAGACAGGTTAGCCAGACATTCTAACAGTTGCAGTTTTCTTTCAAACAGATAAACCTTCAAAATAATACATTTCCCGCATTTTTTGTGCTTTTGGTTTTGTAAAGGCTACAAAATTAGACTTCGTATCGGTCTTATTACAGTCCCACACACAGACTTGGGCATGTGGAGAAATCCAAAGCTTGACAGACCTGCTGTGCCTAACTACGGTTATGATTTGACTGTTGCTGTCCAGGGTAGGGGTTTCAAACAGTCAATTAGACAATCAGCACCTCAAATGCAGTCTGCATGCCTGCCTCGCTCGTCCACTGAGCCAACCAGTAATGTGTCCTCCTGCCCTCCAGGCGGTGCCATGGCTGGGATGAAGCCCACAGTAGACACAGTGGTGGCGCAGCCTGTCCCTGCCTACTGGTACTATGTGTTGGCGGGAGTCGGTGCCATCTTGCTGTTGGTCACTGTAACTGTGGTGGTGATACTGTGTTGCCATCGGTACCACTTGGCAACCAAGAAGACCAGCGGTAGCCATCACCATTCAGTCATGTACGACAACAGCCCACATCCAAATCAGCAAGCTAACCAAAACTGCTACCAAAACCAAAACCTCAGCTGTAATCTGATCCACAGCCCCAACCAAATCCACCTGTACCCAGTAACCGGGCCAAGTCTTGAACCCATGCTCACCATCCGACTGGAGAAAGATGACGGGTATGATTCGCAGTGTTGAAACAACTGGACAATGTGAATGATACAATTTTATTAGAATGCTTTGTCAAATAAAGTGATCAAGGGGTGTGAAAACTCCCTGAAATGAATGATTAACAGCAGTATTCAGCATAATCGCCACTCTTCAATGATGAGAATCTACACTGAGGAGAAACTACACCACCAGTTCCTGTTGCGCATGACTGATCTAACTGGCTGACCAGGATGCACTTTTGCTAAACTTCCTTTTTGGCTGGAACTGGTAGAATGATGAGAGAAGTACAACTCCTGACGCTGAACTTTATGAATTTCCCTCACTGGGACGAGCAGATGAAAGAACTCTGATTCTGATGGCTGATGAGGGTCTGATAACAACATTGCAACTTTTTTGATGTTCTTAGGAGCCTACTAATTTCTACAGCTGCACCACAGCGTGAAACGAGTATAGGAATATGGACAGAATAACAACAAAATCACAGGTAGACTGAGAAATAGACTGCGGACAAGACATATGTACATGGAGTGTACAATGTCAGCATGGTAACAGTCTATTTTCCTTTTCTATAATGTCAGAGCAAGATATGCCTGTCTGCCCCGCTCTGGTTTGCAGCTTGGGCACTTGCCTGCCTCCAAATACCCTGTCTGATAATGAAGGGATTTACACACAGGTACAGGGAGAGGGAGGACAAAATGTGTGCTGCATGAAAAAAAAAGGCTATTTCTTTGGGACTGAATGAAGCTACAGTTTATTTGTCCACTAGCCTTTGAGAGACTGGGAGTGACAAAGACAGATTAAGAAAAGAAAAGGGAGATGTAAAGTAAAAATTAAGGCTGCCCATCCAGCCGTGACTGATAGACAGCTACGCATCCACCGTGTGTTGCTCCTTTGGTTTATGAACGAGGAATCAGTGTTGTGTTGTTCTCTACCTGGTTTACACAAGGGAAAGATAGGATGAGACGATGTACATATCGCATCCTGCACACCTAGAAACAAACAAACACGCTGCATCAATGCTTCAAAGTCGCACACACACACACACACACACACATATGCACGGACACGTCAAGACTTTTCAAGTCCCACATGTTACCTTGAGTGCATTTTTCATTACATCCGGATATGCCTTTTTTTAAATGTGCTTTAAAACTATTACCTCTTCGACACCAGAATGACGTCGTGCCTCAGTGTCAACTAAGCGTATGAATAGACTCTTTACAGTTTGCTGCCTGGATCTCATGGATAATCCAATGCCTGTGTCTGTTAATGTTCAAACTAAACATCTTAGTATGTCCTTGCATACATTAGACTGGGCAAATGAAACAAAACCACCACCATATGTATTGAATATCTAAAGATGCAGGTATGCTTTCCTTCTTGTCTGTACAAGTTAAAAAAAAAAAAAAAAACTCTTGTGGACGTAATCCATTACATCTTGTGTGTTATCCTGGATTACAAATCCAGAATTTTAGCATATTGGCCTGTAAAACTGAAAAAAATCATGCATTTGGCTTCAAAATTGCTAGTTTTGCTTCTGTCCAACAGGTGAGACCAAACATGCTGTGACACAGAACATCTAACTGAAGCTGTTTAGATTTTAACTGATCCAAGGTCACTGATCAGTTCTTTTAATCATTTCATTCACCATGATCTGTTAAGTAAGACCGATTCCAGTGCAGCACTACTGTCAGACTACTCACAACTTTTTTGTTTTTGTTTTTTTACATCACTTGTGCAAATGAACAGTATATATATGTGGGCATCTATCACTGCATATTCCTCTTTGTTGATAGAATACACAATTTAAGTTTGCATTTAAATTTCCTCAAAAGTAACATAATGCACCTGTTGAGTTGTGTTACAGAATATTTTGCAATGTTGAGAGTAACATTTGCACTTTTCTTCTTAATATTCATTTATTGGAGGTTTATTGGTTGATGATTTCTTATATTTACTGTGAATCTTAAAAAAAATAAGTTGAGTATTGTGCTGGTGGTGAATTAAACACCAATTTTTTCTTTGTAATCACATGTTCGAGTAGGACTACATGTGCCTCTGATGTATCATAGTTATACAATGTTTATTTTTATACTTACTGACTATTGTTATACGGCAACAATTATGTTGATTGTGTTCACTGAGATGATCTTAAGAAGTTTCTTGACTTTTTATTTGGTATCAGATCCTCCAGCTGAAGCCATTTTGCAACAGCGAATGCGTGTCCCTCATTTAAAGAATTCAGTTTAATTCAGATAGGGACACAACACTGAGGCAAATCAGTTTGTTATAAGTAAAGACAATGGTGTAAAAACAAAGAATATTAATTTGTGTGGTTTTGGATTGAGAAGACCAGTATCAGTTTTTATTCATTTCATGCCTGTGAAACTGGGCGTACCTCTGCGGTACTTGTTTTCTGAACTTCCCAGCATCTCACCATCTTGTGTTGTGTGCTCTCCTTGTACATCATTTTGTTCATGCCCAAATCCCCCAGCCTTTTTTTTTTCTTTTCATCAATACCCGCTTGTTCCTATTCTACTCCTTCCCTTCATCACAAATCCTCCCAGTAAAAAACACAGGAGCGAAAATGAGAGGCAGAAATGAAGGAGACCAAAATCTCTCAGAGGAGAAGGGCCCATTAAGCGAGCCCCCTTTCCCTCCAAAGAATGCGCCCAGAGATGGAGCGAGATGAAAGAAGTTGAAAAAAAAAAAATCTGCTCTCTATACTTTCTAAAGATAGATTTTTTTCTTTACTCCAACAGGAACACTAACAGGGAGGCAGGTTGGGCTTTGGATTGAAGGAGGGAGAGAATTGAAGGAGGAGGGCAGGTTGTTTCAAACACAAAAGCAGATGAAAGAAGTCTTTTGGCAGAGTAGACTGTGTGATGGAGATACACATTATATGCACTGCACACATACACTCGCATACACCATCTAACAAACACAAACCTGTGTTAGCAAGGGCTCTAGATTTCCACGGTAATTTAAATCATTGTTTCACGTATTTTCCACACTGCAGATATTCCCTATATTGACTTATTTCATTATATTGTGTCTCATAAAATTCTGTTTTGTGCTTTCGTCAACAAGCACTTTAGTTTTTTTGTGCTTGCATATCCATTTTCTGCCTCCCTAGCCCCTCTCACTTCCATTTTCATTGACTCATGTATGATTTACACATTATATGACTCATTCTAGCCGCCCTGTGCTGTAACCCAATCAATGTGGCTTCAAAATTCAAATAGAGGAATGATATATGACTGTATTTATGTTGTGTGACCCACGCACTTTTCTCTTTCATTCTTTCTCTCTATATCAAACTTTTTGCAAGATTTGGATAATGTGCTGGCATCTTTTCGTGCAGCGCTTTTAAATCAACCTTCCCTCACTTCCCTCTCCCTTCTCCATCAAAGACTACTTTGAAGCCCTTTAATATTTCTAATTTGTTAATGGAGCTGATTGCATTCATAGAACCCTGCAGTAAGCATTTCTAGCCCTCAGACCATGTCTATTTATTTCTCTTTCCTCCTCCTCCTCTGTTTCCTTGAGAAATATTACAAGTGAAAGCACTCTAACAGGCCCTTGGGCCCCCACTGGACCCTCATATGGTGCCAAAGAGCCATCCGTGTCTCTGCCTGAATAAAAGAGCCCCCTTTTTTATTCTTCTCTTTACTAATTGGAGAGTAGAGATAAAATGGGGCTACAGGGAGTTTTAATCTGCTTTCAGATCCGTGTGATGATTCTTCTCAGTATATTAGCCTGAGGGCTTTAAGCCAGGATCATTAGAAAGTGTTCAACAGTCATCCAAAGAGTGTCCGAGCATCTCTCTCTTTTATCCTGCTTCTCTTGCTATCTCTCCATTGGTGATTGAATGTTTTGTCAAGGCCTGCGGTGATTTCAGTTGACTAAGAATGCAGAATTTAGAGCCTGGAGGGTCTGTTGTGAGGTTGTACATTTGCACAATCAGAAGACAGAAGAGACGACTGATTAGATGCCCTCATGTGCGTGCCATAAATACAGTCTTACATGAAGAGCACATTTCAGTAAGGCCTCCATAAAGTATTCTAATTTACAGTGTGACTACTGGGATCAACCATATTTAGCGTAGCTGGTTTTGTTTTAGTTTCAGGGCTAAACTAACTGTCTATTCTGCACAGTAATTTCAGAATTACTACATTTCCTTCACATTGAACAACATGACAGCATTAATTTATTTAGTAAAATTGTTAAGACTACTGCGAACATTGTTTAAAAATATGGTCATACTGTGCAGGCCACTCTTTAGTTCTCCGAGCTGGCATGCTTTGAGATCTCTGTTTTTCTCTCTGTCTTTTTGATCGCCTGTACTTCACTCGTTTGTTCTCTTTTATCACTTTTCGCCCTCAGTTTTGGTGACGTGAAAGTACAGCTACATATTGAGTTTCTGGAAAATTTACCTTGATGATGTCATTTTTATCAAAGGAATCGTTGATGTTGCTGTTAGTCTTTGATTTCTTGCTCTAATACTTGAGGGTTTTTTTTAATAATAAGAGAGATTTTTCTTGATGTAAATCTGTTAAAAGCAGGAAAGACTGGTCATTCTGAAATGTGGCCTCAGCAAGGGATGAACTTGAATTAGTTTTAATTCAAATGTGACTAGTTTAGACTCACGCAAACTGAAAAAAAGCAGACTTGAGGTGGTAAACCGCTTAACCTACAAAAGAGGTATTATACTCACAATCAAACAGTTTGATTTCAATTTAAAGAAATTTTCAACAGCCAAACACTTGGGATTAAATACACTACAATTATCTTAGAGATGTTTGCTGAAATATTTGAATTGAAATTAAATTGAGTCATTTATTTTGTTTAGTCTCTAAGGTCAATTTTGGCTCAATTTTAAACAAAGATTGATTCAGTCACTTCTTTGATTTCAAACAATCAACTCATATTTAATCCATGTGCAAATATTTTTATTTCACAGCATTTAAAACTATTAATCTATTATATTATTCACAGACTGAAGAGTATTGGAAGTTTTTAAAGGCTGTTTATAGATGGTATAATATCGAGATGCCACATCCTAAAACTGTCTCATAGAAAAATAACCTCAC
Source organism: Xiphias gladius (assembly GCF_016859285.1). NCBI lineage: Eukaryota > Metazoa > Chordata > Actinopteri > Istiophoriformes > Xiphiidae > Xiphias > Xiphias gladius. The sequence continues at coordinate 7,555,504 of NC_053415.1, read as the reverse complement.
CTAACTGAGGAAATAAGGCTCTGTATCTTTTTTTCATGTCTACTAAATTAGTTTTTCACCTCTTATCTTTTGAATATCTATTACAGTTTCACTTCATAATGTGATCTTGGTTCCTTTGCCCCTGAAACAATGCTTATAAGCTACCCAGATATTTCTCTGTTTTTTTATTGGGCATGTAAAAGCAATTTCCTTGAATAAAACTGAATTGAAGCAGAATTGAGCCTCCAAACCCTTCAAAGCCTTGCACTGTGGCCTGCCTCAGAAATATTAAGTGGTATTTTAGCTTGTTGAATTTCATGGTCTTGGAATAAAAAGAAAATATATTGCGAGGAATGTGAAGGTAATAAAAGTGATATTTTTCTATGAAACAGTTTTGTGTGTCTTTTTTTCCACAGTTCAGTCTCCCATTCTCTATCTTTTCCCTATCTTTCAACTCATTCTCTCAATCTCTTGACACTGTTTTAATTTCGAAGCAAAAAAAAAAAGAAAAGAGCATTGATGCTTATCACATATTGAAACCTGTTGGCTTTATGCAGGTAGTCTGGGTGAAGGTTAAGTTATTTTCCCTCGATAGACTGAGCACAGAACAAAACATTTTATAGGAAATCTCCTGCCTGATCTCTTTAGAAAGTTTAAACAAGATCACTCACTCTTTGAGCTGTTTTTGTAGTTTGATTTCCATCTGCAAATGTAGCTTGTGTGCTGACAACATCAACATAAGACTCTAGAGCAGCTCCAGCTTGACTGAATGGTTGAGATTAATACCGTTATTCTTTCTCTCCTTTTTATAGACCCCAGGCCAATAGATTTCGGAAAAGATCGTGTTTTCAACAACAAGCACCCAAACAATGGAGGTGAGCTTCTTCCTCTCTTCTCTTCTCTTCTCTTCTCTTCTCTTCTCTTCTCTTCTCAGCCTAAGGCTGTACTGGCTGTTTTACAAGTGTCACCCACAGAATAGTGAAACGTTCTTTAAGTGGAGGCATGCCTATGGCTCCTCTTTTTACTTCTGATTCCACAACGAAAAAAGCCTGTGGCGACAGTGACAATCTCTGGTGTGTGTGTGTGTGTGTGTGTGTGTGTGTGTGTGTGTGTGTGTGTGTGTGTGTGTGTGTGTGTGTGTGTGTGTGAGTGTGAATGTGAGTGTGTGTGTTTGTGTGTGTGAGTGAGTGTACACAGAGAGGGGAACAGTGTGAGAGAACATTCAAAAGTGTGTCTGTGTGCGCGTGTGGGCATGTTGGTGTGTTTTTCCTGTCTTCATTCATGTTCCGTGGCAGACAAAGTGAGACAGACAGCTTCCTCCTGGGCACCTAGAAAAACATCTGTCTGTAACAGTAACAGTTTGCTTCCTGGGTGTGTGTGTATCTGTATGTGTGTGTAACCATATGCGTGTTACTATCCCTTGTTTCTCCCAGCCTCTTGACAGATACAAGAAGAGCACTCAGCCTTTACCTCACTAAACAAGACTGTTTACTGTCTGCTTACTGCTTCCCTGTCTGTGTGACTTTGTGTGTGTGTGTGTGTGTGTGTGTGTGTGTGTGTGTGTGTGTGTGTGTGTGTGTGTGTGTGTGTGTGTGTGTGTTTCAGTGTGTTCTTCCATAAAGCACTCTAAATGTAGTACTTAATTGTGGATTGGCTTGGTCATGTGTATACATTCATTAAGTGGATTAGCATGATTGCTTATACTAAGTACATGTGCACACTTCAACACTCATAGTACACACCAGACACACCAGAGAGCACCTTTGGAGTAATTAATGTCATTATGCTTCCAAATTTTTGAAGTCAGTAACAACTGGGGTTGTGGTTAACAGAATTAGCTGTTCTTGAATATATCAGCTATGTCGGACATTTGTCTCAAATACAGCTAATTAAAGGTCTTTACTATGCGACTCTTGAAAGAAGAAAGACCGCATTCTTCTTCTTATATATGAAATGTTCAATATATAAGCAATAAAACACACACTTGCTCGCTTCAGTATACCTAGGGGTTTTGCTGCCACAGCCTGACTTGTTCTGGTATGACCAGTAGCTTATGGTAGCTAATGTTAGCTAATTTTAGCTAACTTTAGATAGTTATTGCTGTAGAAATGACTTTACAGGGTTAGTTCACTGACTTTATTACACTTCTCTTCTTATATTACCATTACACTACATTTTTGCATTCACCATTATATTGTAATTGCCACTTGTAGCCACAGTGCCAAAAGCAAAAGTTACGTAGTCTCCTATATGCTTTTAGCTCCTTAGTACGACGGTGTATTAGGGCCGTTGTAGGTTAAATAAAAAATTACAGAGCCAAGGGAGGAGGAAGATATTTCCAGAAATAACTCAGAATATCTGAGATTAAAGTCATAAATTTAGGAGAAAAAAATCTTGAATATTCTCTGAGATTCCTAAAAGTCTTTAATTTGAGAGAAGGAAACAGATATTCTCTGAGATTAAAGTCACAAATTTGTGAGAAAAGAAAATCTGAAAAACAGTGAGTGGGTGTTTCATTTTGCAAAGTTGCATCAACGTCATCACACCACACACGCCACTGCTTGCCATGTATTATGTCAGCCGTTGATGACCTAATCAAATTATACTTTGCAATTTGATTTAGCAATAAGGAAATATTTGTGATTTTAGCTCAGAATCACCGTAATATCATAAGCATCCAGACTCATCCACAAATCTAAATTACATCAGTGTGATTTGCTGGGTTGTGAGGAGTTGTTTATGTGATCTGTAGTAAGTAGGCTACCACATACAAAACTACTGGTCTGTGGCAGTTCTTTAACTGTAGCATTTTTATAGAATTGCCTTCTAAAGATTCCTCTTTTCTCTCCAGAATATGTCTTCCCAGGGTGGCCATCCTCCTTCTCCACCCCCTCCTCCTCTGACTTGGACCCTCCCTCCGTCACCTTGGTGTCAGAGAAAGACAAGGACAACGCCTGGCTGTACACACTGGACCCCATCCTGCTCACCATCATTGTGATGAGCTCTCTAGGTGTCCTGCTGGGTGCAGTCTGCGCAGGACTGCTCCTCTACTGCACATGCTCCTACAGTGGGCTCTCCTCGCGCTCCTCCACGACACTGGAGAACTACAACTTTGAGCTGTACGACGGGATCAAGCATAAAGTAAAGATAAACCAGCAGAGGTGCTGCTCAGAGGCATGAAGAGAAGGAGGAGAGGGAGGAGGAGGAGAACTCTGGAGAATGATGAGGAAAAGACGTGTCCCTAGATCCCCTGCAACAGTAATTTTGCTCTCAGTTTGGTCAAAGTAAACATGAAAAAGAAGCACTACCTTATTTCAATCCACAGTGTCCCCTAACCAATATCCTGCTACTTCCCTGCTCTGATGTCTAAAGTGGTAACATTTAAACCAGAGTTCCCCCACCTATTTGTGTGCCCATGGGAACATGTGATCTTGATCTTCGCTACATGCTATGAGGCCTAAACTGGGGGAACACCTGACCCCAGTCTCCCATGCCTACAGTACCATATCTCCTCCGCCTGCAGGAGAGAGCCTGCTTGATTTTAAAAGCCTGTGAATGAATGAAGGAATGAATAAATGAATATGAATGACAGATCTAACATAGAATATAACCCACCAGCTACTGGAATGAAGCTGAAAAGGAGACGGACTAAAGTACCCATGACAATCTGGACATTTGGACCACAAATGACAGCATAGTCTAGGGTGAAAATATTGGTGATGGGATTCTTAATGAAGATAGGAATTTCATTAACATTTACCCGTGGCTGGTACTTTGCAGGAGGGCAATGTCAGATTTGTCCTTATGAGCTTGAATTGGAATGTGGTCAATAGAGACGGCATGCAGAAAATCAAAAAGTTCCAGCTTCTGACTGTTACTGAAGACTTCAGCATCAGTGGCCCCTTTAATGTGGGTACTTTTGACTGAAATCAACACATATCAAGTGAATGCCTAACCCCCTAAAGAAATATAAAAGATATCAAACCACACAACTCAAATGAATCTAGATTTCTAAAGGCGGAGAAGGAAAAGAGGATGAAAAAGGACATTTTCTTTTTTGTTTGTTTCTGAAAGTTTTAGAAATGAGTTCTGTGAGTTTCAAACGTCCATTAGCCTGCCGTACAGCGCTCGCTCGCTCCTTTGTCTGCCCTCGGTCTGCGCTTTGTGAAACCAGTGGCATAGAAGAGTAATGGTGACTGTTTTTGTTCTGTTTTAGACTTGTGTCTGTTTGGGAAAAAAAAGGTAAGGAAAAGCCTGCTTCAGTTTTTAGCCGCCCTGTAGAGCTCTTATGCCATTTTTAGACTTTCTTTAGCATTGTGTTGGACTCCATGGTCTTTACTGTTACTTCAGTCCTTTTCTATTTTGACACAATTTCCATTACAGATTATGAGTCTTTAAGAGTAGAGGAAAGGTAAAGTAAGGTGGAAGACAGAAAATCAGAGATTTATCTAAATCTAACATGATGTTACGGAGTTGTGCTTTAGATTCAGTATTCTAGAGTTTGTCTTTGGTATATATCTATATTTTTTTGCTTTTCAGACTGTATGATGCCCAAATGATGGACAGACACTGTGTGAACAAAATGTCAGTGATTGTTTTATTGCAACCTATGGATTGCCAAAGAGCTGTGTATGTGCATAGGGGTCTGAACATGTGTTACAAGAGCCTGGGTGGAGAACGGACTAAGAGTGTTTAATCATCATGCCTTTTATCCACCACTCTTAATGTCAGCCCCTGAATGAAGGATGCTCAAAAATAGAAAGAGAGAGAATGACTAAAAAAGGAGAATGGAAATCGAACCGTCGACTTTCTTGGACACACAATCGAGCCTTAAGCTAACTACAGTACACGCTGTATCGGAGGACAGCCATCGAGAAGGGCCAGTGCTGCTGGAGAGACTGATGAACAAGAGGAGACACACACACCCACACACACCCACACACACACACACACACACACATACACACACAGAAAGAAAGACAGAAAGAAAGAGAAAGGGGAACAAAGATTGTGGATATGTTTACACCCAGAAAAAGTCTCATTATCACTTGAACTAATCTGTTGATGTCTGAACATCTGAGCTAAAACTAGTTAAGTTTATACAGTTATATAGTTTATCAGAAGCCTGGTGAGGATACTGGACCTACAGAAATATTCAGGTTGCATGCGAACATTTTTTTGTCAGCATTATGTTTCTCCCACGAATATTTTGATTCAGCTAAGAACATTTTGGTGGAAACTTAAAGGTACCCTGTGGAGTTTTTGACCACTAGTAGCGCTGTGGGGCAATGTTTTTACGAGGGTTTTTATGTGGGTCCCTATTTTGTTTGTATATCCTGCACACGCACAAGCATGCAGCAATGTGGTTTTGCACTGTTCCTCTGATTGATAGTTGGTGGCGTTAATTTCAGCGATGGAAAAGAAGAAGAAGACTACAAGCTAGCAAACATGGATGTAACCAGTGCAGGATTTCAAATTATTAGGAAAAATGCTTTGCAAATGGTTTAGTGCAATGTTTACAAGAAAACTCAACAGGGTACCTTTAATGCCTTCAAGTATGCTTTTTTTAATCAACATATGGGCAAAATTCTCATTATAAGCATATCTGGAACATTTTTTCATATGTTTTCCCGGCAATATACAATTGTTGCAACTAAAGCATCATTTTATGGTTATGTTTAGACAACTAAAATCTATTTAAAAAATGAAAAGCCAACAAACTGACTTGAAGGACAAAACCTCTGGCATTATCCTCAAACACTATGAATGTCCGGCCATACATCTTGACCTCCACACCTATTTTTTCTGCACAGTATTGATGTCACACTCCTTTGTACATTAGACATAAATGTTGCTAGTAAACATAAATGACAGTAGCTAATTAGCTTTACATGGGTAGAATTCATGGGAGACTTCTGCATTATGGGTCCAATTTTATGGTAACAAAACTTGGCAACAAGCAGTAATTGCTATTTATTAGTATTTGTTATCCTTGTATTTGACGTAGACTATCCAGAGTTAAAGATGTTACTTTTTGATTTGTCAACCGTTCAAGCTGTAGTCAGGAATGTTTGATTAACTTATCAACACAGTCAATCAAAGTCTATGAATGAGTCAAATGTAAAGGTTCATCTAAACAATGGAAGTACGACTAACAGGCAGGTGTCTCTGCATGTAAACATATCCAATGAAATATCGAGCGATAGATGGTAAGAGATAAACACAATCACAACACGTAGGCAACAACAAGTAAAAAGACAACAAAACAAAAGACAGAAAGGATGGAAAACTCAGTGACCCTAACAAAATTAGAAATGGAGGGACCAGGCGCTGACCTCTCCTTGTCTTCTTTGTATATTTGTTTTTTGCTTAGCCGCAGCAGATGAAGGTCGATCCTAGAAAGCCCTTTTTGTGTTTTCCAAATCTGTGAAATATGTGGGTCGAGTTGTTGTCCTCTGGGGGGTCAAACTGAAAGAGCAAAAAGGAAGCAGAGGGAGAAAAAGAGTCAAACATGTCACATGTCATATCTTTGCCTTGAGCTCCTATTCTTTCTTTTTGTCTTTCGCTCTCATCTCTTCGTTTTCAAGGGCATGCATGGATAGAGCCAGGAGACCTATTGAGATGAAATAAAAAGAAAATAAGGGGATTATAGACAGGAGCTGAAAGATGGTCAGAGAAGGAGAGATGGAGAGAGGGGAATAATGGTAGAGAGAGATGGAGGGTTTTCTGTCCATCTAACTGTTTTTTCATTGGACTGTTTTCCAAGTGCCTTGGAGCTCTCTTAATATGTCTCTCTATCTCTCTCGCTCACTCTTTCTCTCTCCCTACTGCTATCTTACTCCGACTCCCTTTTTTTCTCTCTCACACAAACACACATGCTCACTTTGAACAGTAAGCACTGATCAGTGAGTACATTGTGAGACACCCAATCCATGCACACATAGAAACGCCGCACACATGCACATACATGCCTAGACTACTGTCTCTCTCTCTCTCTGTGCTTGACTTTAACTCTTTCCTTCTGGAAATCCAGATAGTATTACCTCTTCTGTTGTGATGGATACAAACACACACACACACACACACACACACACACACACACAAACACACACAAACACACACACACACACACACACACACACACACACACACACACACATATGCACAACTGAGAGACACACTCACACACACAAATGCACCCTACATTAAGACATAACTACGGCACTGGCCAGATAACTCAAACTGTTGTTTGTAGACTTTGTACAGAAAAATTTCTTTTTTAATGTTATTATTATTATTTAATAAAGGCTAAATAACAAGTGATTTGGTTGTGGTGTTCATTTCATTTATAAAACAAGAAAGAGTTGCTTGTGGACCAGAATAATTTAGACTGATGATTAATGGTTGATGGTTAAACTATAACTATATATATGGAATATTTGCAATGCGGATGATTCTTTTAACATCTGATTTTCACCCAGATTTTTGTGTTACACTTTTTTAAATACAGATTTTTTATGATTTTCAGAAACCATAAGATCACATTTTTAAAAACTAAAATCAAATGTTATGTGCCTGACTGCAAACTTTTGGACTCCTTCCTTCCATCTTTCCTACTTTTTGCCATTCCTTTCCTTTATTTTCACTTTTCACCCCTGCCTTCTGTCTCACAAGCATACTCTCTCTGTGTCTCAGAGGTCCTCTGGTGTTTGTACCTATGAGAGGCCAAAGCATGAAGGATCAAAGATTCTCTTCACTTAATCGAGCCGTGAAAGCTTGTTCCTAATTAACTCGCACCCATGAAAACACACAAACCAAAGCATCCAGGCCTGGTGGAGATTAACTGGAAGATCACAGAAGGAAATTTGTCGCCCACTCAACTAATTCATCTTAAATGTGTGAGAGTAATGATGGAACAAAAATTATGACATTTTGAGATAACTAGCTTACTCCTAGAGTAGGGTTCTCTTTCTCACTCTGTGTGTGTGTGTTTGTGTGTGTGCATTATGATCCAACACACCAAAGAAGTAGACACTTTTACTGTGTGAAACCACAGTAAAAAGAATTCCATTTTTAGTGAATTTCCTTTCCAAGGCCAAAATAACTGCAGTATATACTGCCCTACATCCCTGACCATCTGCTCCACTTTACAGTCTTTCTTAATTGGCTGTAACTGTATACAGTGTAATTCTAAAGTTTGTTTTTTTCACTCTAATTAGCTTAGAGAGCCGTTATCACTGATCTCTCTGCATCAGCATTTCTTCACCTCTTTCTTCTTCCTTTTCTCATCACTCCTGCCCTCATTTATTCTTTGCTTCTTCATCTCACTGTTACTCGTCGCCTCAGGAGGCTGACCCGGTTCACACGCTTCCTTTGACATAACAACACACAAGTACACACACAGTAGATGTGTGTGCATACAAGAACACAAGCATCAAAATTTCTGCACACACAGATGGATGCAGTGTAACACGGGCTCACCTAAACTCAAACTTATCTGTGTGAATGTAAGCCTGTAGATGTGCACACACACACGCACACACACTTCAGGCAGGTCTCTTGTGATTGGCCTATGCTGAGAGTGTAACCTACTAACACAGATTTTAACTCTCGGCTTAGCAGAATAAATCACTGATCACACATACACAAACAGAGAGAGATTTAGAATGAAAACTATTAGATATCAATATTTGGGGGATTTCCAAGCCTTGTTCAAAGATAAAATACTCATGATTTACAAAAGAACACCTGAAAATGAAAGAAACAGAGAAAAAAATGATAATTGTTACCATTTTAAAACATTTTTCCTAAAAATATGAGACAGCATTTCAAACTAATTCATTGTAGACTCATTAGCACTTTAGACTAGATATCTTTTGTAAGACAAATTAAGAAAAAAATCTTTAGTTTTGATGAGGTTCAGTTTAGAAGTTATGGAGGTGGATACCCTGCAAAAGTTACCGAGTTGTTATATCAATCCTCCTCCTCTCTCAGCCTCCCCTCCACTTATGCTTTTTCCATTCCTTCCCTCTGTGTCTTTTATAATACACAAAACGCAATACACATAGCTCCCTCATAAACCAACAGTCAGCCCCTTATAAATGTCTTAGGCCTGGTATTTATTGGGACGCAGTAATACTCAGCACCAGCATCGACAGCTAGGTGAACAAATTCTGTGCCGCACAAAGCTGTTCCAGCTGTACAGGCTTGGGTTGTCTTTGTGTATGTGCAAGTGTGTGCTCCTTAAGAATCCATACAGGCATCCATTTTCTTTACCTTCCTAGAGATAAGGGGGGATAGAGCCTATGCTAGTAAACAATGGACGGGAGACACCTCCAACAGCAGGCTGGTGGCTTAAAACCCAGGATCTGTAATAGCATCAACCCCTGAGCTACTCTATTATGAACCATTACTCATGATATACTGTCAACTGCAAATATTACATTTGCATAAAAGGTGTCACCACAACAATTACAACCACAGAAAGCAAACTCGGATAGGTAAAAACTCAAAATTTGCATTAAATGCTTCAACATTTGGCTTCATTGAGGTTCCACACAACATCCCGAGGGAGACTGTTCACCCTACAAAAAATGATCCTATGCGTCGTCTGTGCAAGCAGCTTATTAAAACCCAAAGTTACGTTTTGTTATAGAGCGGCCTATTGAGCAGTCATGTGAGACAGCATCAGTCGTTTCAGCAAAAGCCCCAAAACGACGTGTGTACATTCAAGTGACAAAGCCCTCTAGTGGCCCTACTAATTATGACAGGAGCAAAGCAGGAAGTCAAGTGTGTGTTCGCATTGATATGGGCTTACATTCATTTGTGTATACAAAACCGCTGCTAAGTTTTTGGAAGCACAGTTAATTTAGTTATTCGTACTATTTTTACCTGGTGGCAACACAGAAAAAATATACTGACTTCAACTCAGACAGAGACTAGTGCCTGGAACCAAATTGATGCATAGAGTACTTTCCCTCTTTCCCTCTTCCGTCATTCTTTCCCTACCTTTCTTGTTTGCAACATTTCTTTCATGTTTCAAGCCCTCCAAATTATTATTTGTGTTGTGAACAATTTGGTCAAGTCTTAGTTTCATTTTTCTCCCTTTCTGCCTTCCTTCACTATATCTTTGCACCTGTTTTCCTTTACTGTATAAAATCCATTACATTTTTTTTTCCTTTATCTTACCCCACCTGGGTGGGCGTCTGGATGAGAGAGCGTGTTTGCGGTCTGGGCAGCTTCCAGCCCCCTGCTCTCCTAATGTCCCAAACTCACTGGCTGCATGCTGCTAAATCAAATTACATTTCTTCAGACGAAGGCTTTTTTTCTCACTACACCAGTATAAATAAGATTGTTGTAAATCTAATCACAGCATAAGGTTTATTGCTTTCTGATTTCTGGCTTTTCATTTGTTTGGCTGTTTGCCAGATGCTAGAAAACTGTCCCTGACTTTTTGCCAAATTAAAAAGTAACACTAAAGCTGAGAGGCCCACCTGAAAAACTAGTTTGTTTTGTATAATTAACTTTTTATTTACATGTTTTCTTTCCCTGACTTTCTTTTTCATCCATCCTTTTATCATTTATTGTTCTTCATTCCCTCTCCTCATTCATCCATTCATCCCTTACTTTAATCAATATTTATACTATGCCCCGCTTCTTTTCAGTCATCTCAAACATCTCATCTTCCTTACCTCATTCCTTCATTGCTTGCTTCTTTAATGAAACATTTTATATCAGTGTCTTCTTTGACAAAACAAGAAACATCTCGTCAGTGGCCGTTACAGCTAGCACATTCTGTTAGGATGATATCAGCCTTTTCTGTTCAGTAGCCTCTGGCTTATCTTAAACGGCTGCTCAGCGACAAACACTTGTGCGTTTAGAGGTGGTTGTTGGCATTAAGACTCTTAAACTATCCATGGCTGCGGTTTTCCCCCTCAGTGGATTGTGAGTGAGCATGTGAGAGCGTGTGTTTACTAAGATATAAAGATCTAGCCACAGTGTGAGTGTAACGCATTTTATAAGAAATGTTCAAGTAGGCGCCACACTCATACACACTTCAGATATGGAAATATTTGCAATGTGTGTGTGTTGCAGAAAACAGAGGGGCACACAAACACAAAAACATGCCCATCATACTGTGCAGTACACACTGGCATTCCTTCGGTTGATTCCTTATCCCATAAATAGCAACAATAGCCCTCAACAGGGGCCCGGCCACAGAGCCAAAGCTTTCATCTGTGTAGGTGGCACAAGCATCCATGTGTGTGTGTGTGTGTGTGTGTGTGTGTGTGTGTTTCAGGGTTTGTTGCTGGCACCAGTAGCAAAACGCCTGTGTTTTGTACTCCCTGTCCTCACCCACACAGCCAACTTTACTATACTGCAAAGGCCTGTACCCACACCTGTCAATATATGTTGGATCAATCCTTATCTGCCTACTGAGCAGCCTCTCCGTTTTCGTTGTTTGTTTTGGTTGCTTTTTATTGTTAAGTTTACTTTAAAGTTGTTGGGTTTTTTTTTTCAAATTGGCCAACAGTATCAACAGTCTATTTTGGGAGAGAGTGGCCCCAGTGGAAATTCAACCTTCCATCTGTCCCTTGAAGTGTATTAGTATTGGTATGCTTGAAACAAAGTAGTTCACATGATGTGTCTTCCGACACGGCTTGTTAAAACGAATGGCCACACTTGAAGGAGGGACAGAGGATGACACGCGGGATCATCTAACATGCAGACAGGGTTGATTGTCTTTTATTACATTTCTTATTAGGGCTGGGGTTTGATGTGATTTACTGAATCTGAATTCAGTGCTGAATCCATTATTAAATCCACTCAGGTTCAGCTTTCAACATTTGTGAGTTTTCGTGGAGTTAAACACAAAAATTCAAAGAGATCTGTATTCGCCATTGTTAGCTACGAGGGTGATGTTCACAGCTGGCAGCTAATATTAAAATGAAATGGGCACACTAACAAGAATCCGCAGGCAACTGGCCTTCCTTGAAGTTCTTGAGGACGGTTCACCTTGGGCTTCTTCAGTTCTGGAATTGAGGAAGCCTTTTGGATGAGAGGCGAAACGTCTTCAAGAACTTCAAGGAAGGCCAGTTGCCTGAGGATTGCACTCACAGAATACCATGACCTGGATGACTGAGAATCTTCACGGACACACTAACAAGACATTAGTCTAGTTCAGTTTTGGCAACATACCAAATGTACTAAATGCATGTTAGTTACTCACATAAATATATTTTGCCACCAGCAACATTTGCCATTGAAACAGATGAAAATGACAGTCACAAGCATCTAACCATGAGATGCCTGCTATAAATGTTTTGTACATTGCACTTTGGAAAAGAAAAAGGTTACAGAGAGACCCGTGTGGCTTAGGGGTTCAGATGCTGACCATGAACTGCAATATCCCTGGTTCAAATCTGCCGGGGGAGGTTTAAAATGAAACCAGCTTTGAAATTCAACCCTGTCAGTAATACAAATGAAATTTCTGATAATATCATTTTGGACCTGCCTCTGTGTGCAAGCATAAACAAAGATATAGAAAATGTAAATTCACATGGAACCTTGACATTTCCTTGTTCACTGGGATTACAAACATGAGAATGCAGAACCAGCCTGTCGTACAATAAATCCAGTTGACAGTCGGTGATTTTTCTAAAACCTGTTGAATGACTACATGATCTTTTATAGGTTGACAGCTTTCTACTGTCATTTGATTTGATCTGATTTGCTGTGATTTGATTTGATTTGATTTGATTTGATTTAAAAACTTGTATTGGGCTCATACCATTGATGATCTAACGTAATTATCAATTATCACGAGACCATCCAGTTGTCAGGAGATGACAATGACATACAAATTCACAAAAAAAATCATTTAAAAACAAATGAAAGTTAGCAAGTACAGAGTTTACAGGTCTTACGCATTCACAAAACAAAAAGCCCACACATAACCCTATCCACAGTATCCACACATTCACACATTCATTTATTCACCCGACACCTTGCACCCTCATTGCATATACTTTTACAGGTGGTTTTGAAGCTATATTATACAATCACCATAGCCAAAAACACCTCTAGGTGTTAAATAATTTATGTATGTATGGCATGGGTATAAATGAATGCATGTAGTGATTGAGGAGCCTTCACTATTCTGCCAGAAGAATTCACAGGATCGAGTCAGGTCAGGCACAGGTTTTCCAGCCTGTATGATTACAGACTACTCACAGGAAGCACTTTGAAACTTGTTCCTGATGAACTCCAAAATGCATTGTGGTCGATCTGCTTACAAGCCTAATTTGCTTCAAATTACTGTTACCACCTGACAGCAACAATTTTCTGTAATAGTGGCCTTTGTTCTCATTATTACAGCTTTCTCTCGAGTGACAAAGAGGCTTCTGGTCTTCTGTGATATTTTGTAATGAAAAATGTCGCATAATGAAAGCTATGGAAAAATAAGTAATGATGTAAGCCAGTTCTGTCATCAGAGGTTTCTAATAATGCCTCGCTTTTCCTGTGTGTGTGTGTGTGTGTGTGTGTGTGTGTGTGTGTGTGTGTGTGTGTGTGTGTGTGTGTGTGTGTGTGTGTGTGTGTGTGTTGTCCTCTTTACCTCTCTAAGGAATGAAAGTCCACTATCATTAATTTTGTAATAATGTCCCCATGGCTTCACATGTGAACTGAGCTCCAACACATCAATCACAGCTCCGTGTGTGTGTGTGTGTGTGTGTGTGTGTGTGTGTGTGTGTGTGTGTGTGTGCAGGGGTGTAATTTGTGGTTACTTGTGTGGCTCTCCTTGTGTGTGGCTGGGAGTGGGTTTTTGTGTTTCAACATGGTGTGCATTTACCAGCGGCTCGGGGCAGTGTGTGCTTATTGGACTGGTGTATTATTCAACACCTGATGGAGAGTGACAGATGACTCCCTCCATGAGTGCATGCATGTGTATTGGTGTTCATTTTAACAAACCGTGAAGACAAGGTGGTGTGGCTGTGTTTTTGTTGTGCATGTTCTTATATATCTCTTTGTACCTCTGTGTGAATTTCTGCATTGTATGTTTGAGCAATAAAGAGAAAAAGAGGCACAAAAGAAAAGAACTTTAGAAAATAGAATCTATCAATTGAGACAAAGTAAAAGAAGCTACAAGGAAAAAAAAAAATTAACAATGTCTTGACCACCAGTGATAACCAAGTGTATTTACTCAATCAGTGTTCTTATGTGCAAATTTGTGTTACTTTCCTTGAGTATTTCCATGTTATGCTGCTTTATACTGCACTACAGTACATTTCAGAGGCAAATATTGATCTTATTCACTATATTTATGGAGTAGTTACTAATTTCTTTAAAAGATTTCACATACAAAACACGGGCACAACATTAAAACAACTCTGACTTAACATCAAATACATTTTCTAAGAAATGCAGTTCCACCTCGATTATGTTGTTTTATCAACATAATGAGGAAATGTTCTTAATTTATGTATCTGACAAGTTGCAACATGTTGATAATGAATGTACAGTATCAGCTAAATATTTTTTATTTGTACAGCCTTGTTTAAATACTGAAAACATTACTTGATTAACATTTAACTTAAACCGTGATCTTTCCCTAACGTTTACACAAAGTACTTCTCTTGCCAAACTGAGCCACATATGAGAATCGGGATGCAAACCCCGGTCTTCAGTGTCAAAGTCCTACACGAATGAGTGCTTTTACGTTTGATGCTAAAGTACAGTTTGCTGATGATACTACTTTTGAGTGGAATGCATTTACTTGGACTGGTTTAATTTTACACTGTGGCCTTTTTGAAGTAATAGATCTGAATAACTGTTTCCACTTCTGGCGGTTGGTGGTAAGCAATATTCAGGGATCAAAAAACACAAAGATATAACAAATTACATTAACACACTGTAAATCACCATGGGAAAGACATGTAATTCTACACAGCCTGGACATATCGGACTACATCCATTTAATTTCCTCAATGTTCCCACCAAATCTATAATATGAGTCTCTCGACTGGTCTGAACCGCCTATCAGTCGGCTAAGATGGAGCGAGAGAGACTAAGTAGGGGAGGTTCATCCGTTTCCTGCTGAGATAAGAGAAGGTTACCAGACCCCAAACACCTCCAGCACAGTATGGTGTGTGTGAGCATGTGTGGAAGACTCGTAGTATATTCTGTGTACCTTCAAGTGTGTTTTTATGTGTGTGTAGTTTTGTTTCCTTCTTTAGTCTCCTCTCAGCATGTAGTAATGAGTGACAGCTGGTGATTTTGAGCAACAACTGTTCAGACCTTAGGAATCCCACTGTGCAGCTGTAAATAAACGTTCATTCTGATTTAAACAGTGGCTCCCAACCAGTTTGGCCCCCATACATACTCATTCCTTGCCTACTCTGTGGGCAGATGTTTTCAATGAGAAAGCTTTGATAAACCCACTGAACACTACCGTCCCAGCACCAAATGACAGACAGACATAGTTAGCGAGTAGCTGGTGAACATAGTGGAACATTTAGCAGCTAAAAAGCAAAATGAAGTATTTCCCTCAGGAGTTGGTGGAGACAAAAACCAAGCTCGATATTGGACTTTGATTCAACAGATGGACACAAGCACGACTCCAAATGAATGCGATGTGTGGCTCATTGTCAGCTGAATGTACAGTGTAAATAGCCAAATGTCTGCTCAGTTAATTCAGCTTTAAAATGTTCGGTAAAATCTCACCTTAACTTAAAGTAATGGTGTTGATAGTTTATAAAAACACAAACACAGATACAGTATAATTACAACAGAGGAGGTAGTCTAGACCTGCAGCAGTATACCAGGAGAGCTGTTGGCTCATTATGTTGCACCTGACTACAATTAGACTGAACGCATCCAACAGACATACCACCTGAGGTTGCATACACACACACACACAGACACACACACAGACACGCACACACAAAAACGTGTGCTCATAGACTGGAGAGAATATGCATTTTTTAAGAAGGCTATCAGTCATCTTCTAGAAGTGTCATACGTAGCTCCTATGGTATGGAACAGTTTCTATGGTTTGGACTTTGGCTCCACTGCTACATTTCTGTTCCTACCACCATCAAAGAGGTGACAGTCTCAAATTTGTGTGTGTGTGTGTGTGTGTGTGTGTGTGTGTGTGTGCGCGTGGTGATGGAGGGGTAGCTTTCTGTCAAGTCCACACACAAAGCAGACTGCATCAGTGCCTTCTAAAACGCACACACAATGCTTTTGGATGACTGTGAACCTATGTGTATCAATGTATGTGTGTGATGTCATTATCCCTGGCAGAGAACCACAGGTGGCTCTATTAACCAGTCTAAACTCTGCAGCTTGACACAGACTGGCAGCTCTCAGTTTAAGTGTGTGTGTGTGTGTGTGTGTTTGTGAGAGAGAGAGAGAGAGAGAGAGAGAGAAAAGGAGCACATAGACAGTGTACACATCCCTTTGTCCAGACTAAGTTGCTGATGTTCAAGAGAGGAAGACAGACACTTTTTATGGTTTTGTTTCTATCACTTTTTGACTCATTAATGTCCCTCCCCTCCCCTCCCCTGGCTGCAGTATATCTTCCTCCAAAGTTCTCTTCTTGTCACCATAGATCAAACAGAGCAAACATTGTTCTCTTTAATTCCAGTTAAGTGATGTATTCTGCCTCAGATCAGACTTTTATGGTTGCATTTTACAGGCCGTAACTCTCTTTTATTGTTTGCCACATTCTTGCCTCTTTCTCTCTTTCCTAGATTTTTTTCCCTAGACTCTTTAGGTGTAGTGCTCTTGATGGAAGTATCTGTTAGGTATCACAACATTTTACTCATCATACGGCTGACATACGGCACTGCAGGGAGACCACAGAGCATCTTAAATACACCGTAACTTGTGTAAATTTTCTTTCCCTTTACATGTGGTGCTAATTCACCCCTAAAGATGTGTGGTTTCATGTGTGGCTCATTTATGTCAAGACAAACGGAACAGGTCCACACAGTAGTGATCATAGTCAAAGGATTTGTAAAGGATAACTCCAATAAGACCTAACCACGGGGTTTGTTAGCATTTCGTATGTTGCATTAATAAAGGAGAAACCAAACACAAACAAAGCACGGGAAAACCACCACAGGTGTCCCTAAAGCGCCAGCCTTCCAGAAGGCTTTTTTCTTTTTTTTTCAACAATTAGTATTTCTTTTATTATAGTTTACTATTGTAGCAATGTGCAAACAATTTTTCTTAAAAATTATTCATTATTAAACTTAGACTGTAAACCTTGAGGACGTTTCCTGACTTCTATACCGCATATTTCTTTTATTTTGAAGTACTCAGGCAGGTTCCCTTATGGGGGGCTTTTGTGTCTATGCCTTCATGTTCTACAATTGAAAAAGAAATGCTTCATTAAATATTTTATTCTTAGTCACTTTTTGGACTGCTTATGTCATTGGTTTCTGAATAGAGTAATAGTGTTATCGTTTGAAAACAACACATTGCTCATGTTTTCATATTGCTTTTCTACTCTTCTGTTGAAGATGAAATATTTCTGCTATTGGCCTTGCTGTACGTGTATTAGTAATATTGTTTTTACATGGTTGTAGAGATAAATTATCTGGCATTTTTTTCATTTGCAGAGACACCCAAATTATTCAAGATCACACACTTACCCACGTGGCTTGTTTCTGCCAGTCACCCTTGCTTTCTTCTCTTTCTCTAGCTCTGTATAAATTCTTTCTTTCTTGTCCCTTCCTCATTTCTATTCGTCTTTCTCCTTTGCTCTCACGTACGTCTGTCGTCACTCTCTCTACTCTCTGTCTTTCTCTCCCTACAGGCTATGGAGAGGCATTTTTTATGAGAACCCTAGATCTCGATCGCAACTTTGCAGTGGCTTAATATTGTATCATCTATCACTCTACATAGAGCTGCAGGCAGCATCAGCCTCAGCAGACGGGAAAGAAGATTTAATACAGAGGCCAACGCCCTGCCTGTGTGGTGGGAGGAGAGACGGAGGGAGATGGAGATGCGGTTGGACAGTAATGAAGACTGAAATGTGGCAGAGAGAGAAAGACATACAGAAGGCAGACAGAGATGACACAAAGGTAGAGACTGGACAACAGACAGATGACAAAAAGGAGGAAAAGTTGCTTTTGGCAAGAGACAGTGTAAGGAAGAGATGGAAGCAAAAAGAAATGAATGTAAGAGGAAGCGAAAAAGGCAGAGAAAGATAGATGAAGTGACAGAGAGGGCTAATGAGCTTGAGTGACTGAGAGTGTAACGTGTGTGTGCATGTTTGTGTGTGTGTGTACATGATAGACTTAGTGCTTATAGGGCAATGCCTGGCTGCGTGTCCATTAGGTGTTTAGTAATGACTGATGTTGTATGTGTGTGTGTGTGTGTGTGTGTGTGTGTGTGTGTGTGTGTGTGTGTGTGTCCGTGCCTTCAGTAATCATCTGTGTCAGTGTGATTGATGATTGACCACAGTCCCTGATTAAACATTTAAAATCTTTCAGGGCAGAGGAGCAGGGAGGAGAGTGATGTAGAAAAGATGTGAAAAGAAAGATGGAGGGATTCTTATTGATCAAATTTAATCTTACGTAAACAGAAAAAAAAAAACCCACATCAACACCATCGCCATCTAACCTTTCATTTCAACCTCTGTTAGCACTCATGAGCTGCGAGAATGTTGAGTCCCACATGTGACAATACATCCTGACTTTGCTTTTGCCAAATTGCAGGGAAGGAAAGGCTCTGATCAAAGCCTGTTTAAGCTATTTAGAGAGTAGGAAAGTAAACTAGCTGCTGCGGTAACTCCTCACGGTCGTGAGTTGGTGTTCTTTTTTTTTTTTTCCAGTTGAAGGAATTATTCAAGTTTCAACTTAAAGGGAGACATGAGGCTATTGTTAAAAACGAGGACAGTTAAAGGGATCTTCGTCCCACGATACAAATAATTGAATAAAACAGTTCAGGACCCAAACTGAGTAAATATACATTTTAGCACGGTTAGTCCACCTTTATAGGGCAACAGGAAGACCATGACCTGATCCGAGTCGGCTTTCTGATTAGGTAATCAAGCTATGTCTAAGGAATAGTTCACCATTTTGTGAAATAAGGATAATTGCTTCACTCTTGGACAGTTTTACACTGTTGTCTGTTAGCCTGTAATGTTTAAATCATCCCAGGCAGAAATATCACATGAACAGATCAAGTGGATTTACCATGAATATTTAAACACAGGTTCATTTTTCAGAATTTCATACGTGGTCTTCCTAGCCAAGTCAGTTTTATTTATATATATATCCTAGAATCACAAATTTCAAATTTGCCTCCAAGGGCTTTTCAATCTGTTAAGCCTATGACTCCCTCTTCCAGGACAGACAGACATGCAATAAATGTTGTGTGTACAGTACAGAGCAACATAACAACAGTAAAGACTCCAACATGGAAAATCCAAATGATAATATTAGATAGATAGAGTGCAAACATACAGTATATGAAGAAAATGTATCGAGAAAGAAGTCAAACCACTTCCAGGTGCTGCCAGTACCTCCTGTCTATAGGACCTGGACTGAGGACAAACTATAAGTACACACAAGAGGCTCATCTTCTATAAAGTTACAGAGTTTTGCATGTAAATCAGCCCTGGGAGCATAAAGGGTAAATTCCCTTACTCCAAGTAGTATAGCCCTGCTAATAGTTTTATTTGCTGAGGTTTTGAGATCTCTGTCTCCTAGATGTTTGCTGCCTACACAGTATAATGGAGCTTGACTTTCAGACTTTTGTCTCAAGGCATTTCTAACAGTAAACATCATTTATTTTAAATAGTGGAATTTGTGGTTGCTTGCCTGACATAAGACACTTAAAACTGTTTCTATAAACAGTGTGGGAGGTGAAACGGTCATTGCGGGAGAAACTTGATCATTGTGTTTAGCCGATAATGGTGGTAAACATTGGACGTTACAGAGAAAGCTAACAGGTGTGAGACACAGAGGTGGAAATAGTGGGGGGGGACTGGAGGGAGAAAAGAAAAGTCACAGATAAAGAAAGAATAAAGGAAGTCAAAGTTGCCGTGGATGACAGATGGGTACAAAAAAAAAAAACGTGTTTTAGAGAGAAAAGGCATGAAGGACAGAGGCGTGGCGGGGGGAAACGGAAGGAGGAAAAGGAGACAGACAAGCAGATTGTGTGGGTGTATATGTGTGTGTGTGTGTGTGTGTGTGTGTGTGTGTGTGTGTGTGTGTGTGTGTGTGTGTGTGTGTGTGTGTGTGTAACAACCCCAGACAGGCAGTGACTCCACTCCAACAATCTGGATGCTTGAATATTCTCAGGCTTTCCAATATAATTCAGCCGTTCCGCCATGTCAAGTTCTCCATCACGGCCCTGTAGGGCCCGCCACGCCCCCCTTTCTCCTCACTTCCATATATGGGCATCCTGTCCCCAAGCGGTGCTCAAAGGGATTATTATGTTTATGTCCGCACTGCTCCAGTGACCCTGTGACGGAAAAGAAAAGAGATTGTTCATGCTTTTTCCACCCTGCTTTCTGTGACTGCAAACGTCTCCAGGACCTGAGTGGCGGACAGATATAGTGGGGTCTAAAAGTCTAAGACCCATTTCCCATTCCCATATATGTGTTTGTGTGGGTAGACGCAGAGATAAAGGGAAAGATTAAAACATCAAATACAAACAAGCACACACACTGAAAGCAAAATAGTATGTTTACTCACTTTCTTGCCAAGAGTTAGACGAGTACCCAAGTAGTTACTATGTCTGACCAGGAGACAGGCCTTCATTTGTCCCTTGTAAAAATGGCAACTCCTCTTTTTTTTTTTTTAACTTAGTTTGTTTATTTTTATCAAATTTAGCTAAGATAAGCTAGCTGGCTGCTGACTTTTTCCAGAGAGATTACACATAACCATGAAAATCAAATTATTCGCTGTGCTGATGTGGTTTGATCATATAAAGTGTTGTTTAAAAGTGAAATTTTGATAAAACAGTTTAGAGAGCAAGCGAAGGAGCAGACAGTGAAGACAGTGAAGACAGTGAAGAAAGAGGAAGATTGAAAGAGAGAGGAGAAGACTGGGGAGAAAGAAAAAACTGGGTCTTTAAATGAGCATGTAGAAAAGCGGCCTGGCATTGGAACAGACACGCCCCATCACACAACAGTCGAGACCTTAACTTCCCTACTCTCTCTTTCCCCCCCTGCCATCACTCTTTCTCTCCCTCCCTCTTTTCGTTCTCTCCATCTGCTCTGCCACTGCACCTGGCCTCTTCACTTTCTCTCACTCCATTTCCCTCTTTTACTCCTTTGTCACATCATTTCTTTCTTCTCTGTTTGCCTGGTCCTATCCTCCTCCTCTTCCTCTTCCCCCTTTTTGCGAATCAATAGTTATTTTTCTTCTGTGTGTCCTCCTCCATCTCTACTATTGCTACTTTTGACGTCCCCATCTCCTCCCTGTCTTTCCTTTTGACGTTCCCTTTTATGGCATCAAAGATCTCTAAGTCCTTCTTGCTCTAACCCAAATTTGTCATTTCTTGTCTCTCTACATGTTCAAATTTATTTCTTTCCTCTAGACCTTCCATTTCCACCCTCCCCCTCTACCATCTGGGGGGCTGACTGTCTTGGCCCAGCATGAGTGAGCCTTGTCTGGGCACAGAAAGTCAGGACCACAGGGTGACTCTCCTGGAGGGGTCTGACACAGTGGCCATATGGCAGAGCACAGAACGAACAGCTCCACACACTCAGACTGGGAGACACAACACAGACCCCAGCAGACGCCCAGTGTGAAGGAATGGATTGTGTCCCTGTGGCCAGTGGGCATGTCCACCACTCATTAGTTTTCCCATGGAGAATTGATATTATTCACAAAGCTGCTTGGCTCGCCTCAGATCACAACCCTGACCACATGAAAAGGTGGATGACGTGTGTGTTTGGGTATGGGTGTCCATAATAAGAGTTAAGAAGAGGATTTAGTGAACCATTGCAAATTCGATGTCGGTCTGCACCCACACATCGCTAAAGCCTCAAAAATGGACCTGTAAACTGTATTATTCCACACTGAATACAGCAAGAATAAAGAGTAAAGCAAGCTAGAGATTAGAGTTTTGTGCAACTGCAAAACGCATAAAAAGAATACAAGAAACAAGACTAAGAGTCTACAGCCATGCTAGCATCTCTGTGAGGCTTAGGCACTGCGGTGCTTTTAGGCTGAATGGGAACACTAACATGGCGACATAGTTATAATGAATATGTTATCAAACTGATGTTCAGCAGGTATAATGTTTACAATGGTTTGTTTTCAACTGCAATTTTGACCCGGTGATGGAAAGTCGGGGGATTGCCAAAGTCATTCGGATTCATCCACTGGGGACCATAAGTGTCCTTACAACATTTTTGGCAATCCATCCAATGGCTTTTGAGGCCTTTCACTCTGAGCCACAAATGATGCCACTAGAGGAAAAACCAGTAGGATTTGTCATCTGGGAACCATGAATGTACTTTGCAACCAATTTTATTATTACTTAATGATGATTCTAGTGTACAGTAGAATGCAAAGCAACATGAATAGTTGTTGTTAATGATTAATGTGAAGTGTTATGTTGGATTTATATCTGATACATTATTCCCTGGCACTACCAATCAGATTATTTGCTCAGACTTGCTCCGTTTTCTATTCTTGTAATTTTTGTATTTCATGCAGTGTGTTTTACACGCCTGGACATAGATGGCATGGTTATTTGTTTTCACATAGAGGAAAATGATGCATATTCACGTGTATGTACGTGCATGTCAGCTATAGTAATACTTTTGAATGTCACTGAAATATTAATCAGTATGTTGCAGTAAGGGGTACAAGAAATGTAGTTTTTTTTTCTAATAAGACAATCATTCTTATTCGTGCCAGTGACTCTGCCATGTTCATTGTGCTCCCCACCATTACACACACACTGACTAAATTAAAAAGATTACTCACTTTTGACAATTTCAGTGTTCCTTTTCACAGCTGCCCCATCACAGCCATAGTTCATGTAAATTATAGTATCTGCATCCAACAGAAAAATGTGTTTATCTTGGAGTTTTTGTCCATTTGTTTGTCTTTCTTTTACTGCAAGTGACAGCTGGCTCGGCCTACTGATAAAAAGAGGCTTCAGAGCACATTAAACAGAAACCAGTGATGGGGGAGAGCCAACTGACATTAGATATGCCTTTTAAGTTGCAATTTTTGTGGCCCATGCAAATCTTTGTCACATTTACTGTATTAAGGGTTGTGATACCCAAAGATAATCACAGGTGTTGTAGGATCATCATTACTTTTTACTATGGGTTGGCTAATACAGTGCTGGGATCATATTAATGTAATGACATTAATTTCCCCAGTCACTCAGTACTGTAAATCACTGCCATTTGATTTTTACTGATCAAATTACAGTTATTGGCCACATGATTTCTTCTCTTTTTTCAAATTTTTCTTTTCTTTTTTTTTGTGGCATTTTATGCATTTTTTTAGAGTTGATGGTAGAGATGACAGGAAACAAAGGAGTTCAACAGAATTATGACATGATGCATTGAATTTATCTTTGCACAGTTATAAATGAAGACATGTCAGTTGTAATTTGGAGGACATGCTGCCTCATGTCTATAGAAGAATCACAGATAAGTCTATGGTAAAAAGTTTTTGGCAAACAGTAATTATGAATAAAGTAATATCATGTGTTAGAGGGGTCACGGCATCCTGTAAAACATCATCTTATACCATTAATTTTTACTTTAGGGTTAATTTAATGACATTACTTTCTTATTACATTTTGTGTACAGCTTACAGTAAAGACAACCATAAGGAAAATTTGAAATGGAATTATGATATAATGCATTGAATTAAATCTGTGTTAACATCGATCAAGAAAAATATTTTTGCTTTCATGATTGTGGGGTTGGAAGGGATTAGATGCTTTGAAAACTGTTGAAACTCTCAATATTATGAATTTATAACAGCCATAGGAAAAATGGTAATGTTGGAAATGCCCAAACACTGCTAAATAGCACGGAGCAATTTTCAGCCAGCAGTATGCAGCAGTTACACAGTAAGAAATGAAGACGTGTCGGTGCAGTGGAGAAATCGCTGCCTGTAGACTATGTAAGAATAATGAATAAGTCTGGGGTGGAAAAAAATGCAACAGGAATCATGAATAAAGTAATCTCATTACAATTTTATGAGGTACTATATCGAATTAAGTGCCACAACACTGAGTTTATGTTTTGCCATTTCATCTCTGGCGGAGATCAATATGTACTGTGCCATTCATTGTCAAATATGTGCGTCAATAGAAAACAACCCGTCTATCTCATTTTCTGAAAAGGTGACATTTATTGTGAAATAATGACATATTTATTAAGAGTGCGATGGCTCTAATTCTCTCAGCTATATTAGGTTTAAATAACTTGCTGTCCAAAGAATAACTTTTCGCTGTACTCTGTTGTCAGTTGTACATTTCTACACTATCTCTATTGCCCATGGTGATTAAAATAACTCTGAAATCCCTGAATGATGCTGTGCATGCAACCACATTTGCATATGTAAAATTTGCGTGTATGAGTGTTGTTTTGAGACTTGCGCGGGCTCATATTAGTTTGAGGAACAAAGCGTTGAGTTTTAACTGGGGCATCGGAACACAGAAACAAACACATGACAAGGACAACAACACTGTCTTCAAAAAACAAGCAAACTCCACATTTCTACTTCATCTTTTGTGCTGAACCATCAAAGAACAATGCTTCTATTTCCTGTGAGTGTGGATTCACATACACACACACACACACACACTGAAATAAATCAACACACTGACTCATTCACCATCAGTCTGTATTCTCTTTATGGATGTAATGATTAATATCCTCCGCTCCTTTTTTCCTCATTCTAAACTTGAGGCTTTTCACCGAAACGCGACAGAAATGTTCGGTGACAATGCAAACGTGTGTGTTTATAGAAATTTGTGTGTGTAGGGATGAGTTACCCTTTTGACCAACCTTCCATTTCCGACATTGTGTTTCTCTGTCTCTCTCAAAGTCTGTGTGTCTCACAAAGGTAAATGTGTGTGTGTGTGTGTGTGTGTGTGTGTGTGTGTGTGTGTGTGTGTGTGTGTGTGTGTGTGTGTGTGTGTGTGTGTGTGTGTGTGAGAGAGAAAGAGAGAGAGAGAGAGAGAGAGAGAGGGAGGACATGGTAATGAGTAACTACTCATTGTTTCCTGTTTGAATTGGTGGAATAAAAACATCTTCAGTTAAGTAAATGTTACCCATGCTGTCATTGGGATATTTATGTGTGTGTGTGTGTGTGTGTGTGTGTGTGTGTGTGTGTGTGTGTGTGTGTGTGTGTGTGTGTGTGTGTGTGTGTGCGTGTGCGTGTTTGTGTGTTTGTGATATTTGCATGGGCAGTGTGTGCATCCATAGGCTTGTGCATCCTTCCCTTTTGAGTGATTTGACACTCTGCTCAGACTGAAGATGCCTGTCTCAATAATGGTTGTTATGGAAACGATGTGTGGTGTGACAGATGCATTTGTGGCTATCAGGATACGGCAAACCACAAGGGAAACACACGGATTTGGAGGAAGCGCTGGCAAATAGACAGCTGAACAATACAAAGAATAAAAACACAATACAAAACCACAGTGGATGAACACATTCATTTCATAAAAAGAGATTGCTAAATGCCAACAAACCGGAATAAACGTTTCAATCTACATTTTTTCCACCCAATTAAAGATGGAGACTTAATTAAGGGTAAATATTATGAATCATATCATTCCCAACTGGAATTAATGAAAAATCCAACAATAACAAGGTTTCTCTGTTATTGTCATTGCTTTGGGACATTAAGCTCAGATGTGTACATATAAACAGGATTTGAGCTCAGTTCAGCTGCTCTAGACTTTGCCTGTATCAGTAAATGTAGCAGTAAAGAAGACTAATGGCATTTTTGATGATTTATATGAATCGTTCTTTTAAAACATTGAGTTAAAGAGAAAGAATAAAAACCCACTCAGTAATTAATCTGGGTAACTTGTGAATTAATACTTGTGAGAATGTCAAGACAGAAAAGCTACTGAGGTCAAAGACTTAACACTGTAACCAACAAGTCACCATAAGTTCTTTAATTTCCTACAGAGCTGAGTGGCCAGGAGAAACTGGATAATGTGTGGATGGTGCACAAGAATTTCAGCCACAGCTCATTTGTAAAAATTGGCTGCAGCTGCATTTTGGGGACTGGTTGTCTATTTCTCTGCCTCCTTCTATCCTTTGATTCTTGGCCCAAATCCATTTTAGCAAGGCAGGTTTGGGCCAGGTTCTCTCTTCTAATTGCTTCAGGCTTGATCCGGTCAGGATTCATTTTTATTCAACAGTTTTAATTTTTTGTTTTCTTTTTTCTTTTGTTTACATGTGTTTGTGAATCCCTGGACCCTTCCCAACATATTTTGATATATATCAGGACCCAGCCTTCTCTTGGTTGCACAGTTAACATAGTTAAAATGTACAGACTTATTAATCGCTGTAAAAACTGTTTCTGTTTAAAATCAAAACATCAGAATGTGCTGCACTGCCAGGGAAACGCCGTTGGATGAAGACTCACCCTCTTCACAATAAAGCATCATCAAGGTTTGAAAACATTTGAGGTGGATCTGATCAACCCACTAGGAGGACTACATGAAAGTATAAAACATGTCATACCCTGTTGCCAGTAGGTGGCGCCAGGACTATAACTGAATATTGAGATGTGCATATCTTCGGGCCATGACCCTTAACAAACGTGAAGTTTGGGGCAGAATGGATGATGTAAATTTGAGTTACAACAGCTTCCTGTTTCATAGTGAAATATCAGTTACTTTGAAATCAAAGCTTGTTTCTGTTTCAATAATCATAGGAACAGGAATGCTGTGAAATAGAGCCAGGAGGTTTGAGTGTATTTAGGGTTTTCGAGTACTGGGTGTTGCGCACCTTTCAGGACGCACTAAAAAGATAAGGGGAAATGCTTCAAGATCCTTCCAAAATATCAAGCCACAGGCTACTTACAGCTGATAACCAATGAAATCAGTAGTGTTTTTATTTAACTAAGATAATATCATGTTGATGCATTGTGTGTATTTTCAAATTAAATACAAAAGACTCTACCAACCGTATTATGACATTTGCAGAAATTAAAAAAAATAACCTGTGGTCAATAAAAGTACTTTAATCAACATGCAAAACAATTATTAACTCTAGGAACTAAAAGTTTGGTAACTTGCCTCTGGTAGGTGAACGAATCTGGCGAGCCATGAAGCTGTGTCTGTGTGTCTGTGTGTGTGTGTGTGTGTGTGTGTGTGTGTGTGTGTGTGTGTGTGTGTGTGTGTAGATAGAGGGGGTCCCCCACCTCTGCCTTTCAGTGTGAGTGACACCTGTGCCCAGTGTGCGTGTGAGAAGTGACAGCAACACAGAGTGACGGGAGTGAGCTTGCAAAATCACCTGTGGTATGTGCGTGTTTTCCACTGCGTGCACGTAGACCCTCCCGTATATGTAGTGCCAGGTGTTTGTGCATACATGTGTGTTTGTGTTTGTGTGTGTGTGTGTGCACGTGTGTGTGTCTGGTCTGGCTTGGTGGGTAGATGTGTAGTCCCCTCGGCATGTGGGATGATTGGCAGCGTGGGTTTGGGCGTTGTTGATAACACACAGGAGAACGACTGCCACAGATGAGCTCTGTCAAGCTGTCTGCCTGTCACACACCCACACATAGTCCTTTTCTCTGTCGTTTTCACACACACATGCACACACACACACACGGATACACACCAACCTACAACTCAATTTCTTTCCCGGTGACTCTTGCTCTTGTTTGTGTTTAACACACACAGAAAACGCTCCGTCTGCTCTTGAACACACACTTCTCACAGGCTTAGAATCACCTCTGTATCCTCTCTACACACACACACACACACACATACGCGCAGACACAAATACACACAAACACACACACACAAAACCTGTCAGTCCTACCCGTGGCCAGCCATTGAAC